>NC_090266.1:979609152-979912545 GCF_040414725.1 Anabrus simplex
TAAATTGTGATGTAAGACAGCTTAGCGTATATATTACAAAGTACGCACCTCTAGCATAATATTTACACACACACATCTACTTTATGTGAAGTAGTACCTATCAATACTTGTATGCCCAACAGGCTAGAGTGTTGGCAGAATTCGGAGTGACAAACCATTTGCAATCATCATTATTAAAGGCTACCTTACTAATTAAATGAGTGTACAACTCATGCTTCTTGTTTCTAATAACAGCTATTTGCTTATGTAAAATAGGTGGATTACTATTAATACAATTTTTATAATTTTCTAAACTTGGCTGATTCAGAAGTACATTTTTAATTCCTTTCAATCTCTTTATTTGTAGTTGATTTAAGAGCCTTATGTAATATGATTTGGATTTAGTACCTACAAATGAATCGATAATATTTCCAGCACATTCGTCTTTCATTTTACCTAGAACCTTTTTGTTTACTAGCGGTAGATTATATTGATTATTTTCAGGATCGTTACTAGTATCAAATCTACCTAAGTCTGGCTTAATATCATTGTAATAGACATCAGTTTTGATTTGGTAAATACACGAATCGGTATCTGTGTAGAGCAATTGCGAATTATGAGCGTACTTCTTCATCATATAATCGTAATAGAATTCATACATTAGTGTTTTAGCTAATTGAAGTACTGCAAAGCCAACGTAGGTAGGTTTGTCGTACTTAAGCTTAACACGATTCATCTGTATAATAACTACATTTTCATGTATGATTGTACAGCTTTGGAAAATTCGGTTTACTTATTAAATGGTTAGCACCATACATTTGCTTAGTATTTTCCCAGTTTGTAATCTATTTTACATTAACGCGTTTGTCAACATTTTCCATAGTCTTACCAAACACACTGTTATTCATGAGCTTGTAGAAATCTTTCTCAAACTCGTTAACTGCATTTGTTCTTAAATTATTGTTGAAATCAATATATGGCTTCAGCCACGGTGACGGATTGAATTCAAGTACGCGATGTATTTTGTTTAACTTCAAACCATGCTGCAAACACTGTTTTAAATTGCGATAATGAATGACATACTTAGACTTGTCACACAAATTAGCAATTAGCATCATTGTTGTTGATGTGATGTACGGAGACTTCATATTTTCAGGGCAGAACGGTAAGTCATTATGAGAAGTGTGTAACTCTTTAGGATACTGTAATTCAACTTCAAGGTAATAGCCTTTATTATCTTCATCGTCTAGGGTGTGCAGCTGTAAATCATCAATTTCGCACTGAGTTAGCCAGCGGAAACCACTTAATGGTAGATGCTGATTCATTGCCCACCCATACTGATTGTTAGCATCGAGATAAACAATATACTGAGATTCCTGACTAGTGTCAAATCTCGGCATGTACTTATTATTTGCCTTAGAATACAGCCCACTACACTGACTTAGACCACCTCGAATAGACGATTTTATAAAGTGCACCATATCAATATCTGTTAGCAGTTCCAAATTCACTTGCGTGCATTTTAACATGGCATCCCAACTTAACCCAGGTGCTGTAAAATACTGACATGGATCAAGGCTGTAGGTTTTCTTCCAAACACAGGGGACATTTTCGAAAACATCAGCTAACAAAAGTACATCCGTCTTCAAATATAACCTAACTTAACCCAGGTGCTGTAAAATACTGACATGGATCAAGGCTGTAGGTTTTCTTGCAAACACAGCGGAAATTTTCGAAAACATCAGCTAACAAAAGTACATCCGTCTTCAAATATAAGTCAGAGTATTCGCCTAGCGTTTGAATGTGGAACTGCTCCCAGATACGTTGTGCATATAAATAGTCATTATCACTAATATCAGCTGAATTCAGCGAGCTGTAAAATGATTGTTTTGCTGGTAAGGCGCGTTCTTCGATTCGTTCTAAGCAGTCAAGATATTCACAACCGAAGACACACTTACGCCGAATTAAATTAAACTGCTCTTCTTCAGGAAAAACAGGTCGAATTTCTGTAAATTGTTCTGGCTGCAAATTACTTGAAATTTTATTAAGGCTACTCGCCATAAAGCGAAACGTGTCAAGAAATCTCAATTTTATAGTAAGCTCCTCATCTACTTTCACGCACTTTGTAAATGCAATGTACCGCTCTTTGTTCTGAGGGATTATATCTATTTTTTCATCTGAAGCTCCAAATTGTGAAACAATAAAATGTGAGTCGTAATCAGATAGAGTTATGAAAAATTACAGGAATAAATTTTGGAACTCTGTACTTAAGAGTACAGCTAGTATGAGCAGGGCATCTGTACAACCCAGTTAAATGGTCATGATCGAAATCTTTAGGGTCATTTTCAGAAAATTCGCCATCACAAATACCACATTTTGTAGCACGTTCATGTTCTTGTAACTGAATTTCGGTGGGTAGTTTCATAGGAATGTTAATATTTAGAATGCTGCTAAGTCGTACTGCATCATTTTCAAGTCTTTCTAAAAATACCTTAGCAGCATCAGGTCCTCGATACAGCTCTAACTTGTTAAGCGTACTATCATAACTACACAGATATAATACGCGAAGCTATATGGGACATGCATGTGTATAGTATTTGTAAAAGAGTTGTCTGGATTTGGCGTGCATGTGCTTAATGGTTTGAGGATGGCTTCAAAGTCTGTGTAAATGACGAAAGGTACCCACATCTGCTTGTTATAATTCGTAAATTTTAAAACATTATTGCCTGTAGTAGGTATCTCTGTACATACATGGTTACAGTCATTCGTAGATCTTGCTGATCTTCAGTTCTAAAATACTGCAAGCATCCGTCGCATAGTCACATTTTACACCTTTCTTTTGACAACTGACACCAACAAGTCTACTCAAATTTTTAATCTAACAATCTCACTGTTTTCGATATAGAGTAATTTAACATGAGTACTCTTCTTATTACATGTATAATACGAGGACCTACTACAGACGTTTTGTCTACACCATACACATTAATGCTAATATTATTTAGTTCTTCAACGCGCTTAATGTCCTTTAACTGCAAAGGAAATTCTATACCATCTAAATTTAGTTGTGTTGAATAGTGAGGATACGATGATGTTCTTTTAGCAACGCCTAATTTCGCTGGGTTTAAAGCCGAGACATCATCCCATGAGAAACACGCCCCGTCATTGTCTTGAACCCATGTCGGCAGCTCGATGTACGAAGAACCTCGCAAGGGGATGTACTTATTGACGTTAACTTCCAGATACTAAATTTCAACTAAAGCTCACCCTGATTCCTTTTCCTGAAATTCCTCGCTCTTAGTTGAAATAATGTTCGAGACATCTCTAAATACATCACTGAAATTAGTTGACTCACTTACTGCAAAATTCTTCGTATTAAATGATTTAATTTCAGTTATATCACTTTTATCTCTGCTCTTAATCTACATCGCAAAAAGTTCGAAATTAACTTTAGATAAATTATGATCAGACAAAGTTTTGTCAAGAAGCTGTTTTACATCCGGTTGAACGCAATTTAAAAAGTTTTCGTTGCTTTGAAACTTCTGACTAGTACGAATTCTGCAACTAAAAATCCTACTTTCACATGCAGTATTAATTTCTTCGATGTTTGTATTACTTGCACTTCTACAGGCATTGTTTTCATGCGCATTACTTCGTAAGTAACCCTGAAAATGTGATGATGGTGTATTAGTGTTACAGTGTTCGCACTGTACAGTTTGAAGTTCTTCATTTGTCCTTGGTTTTTTGTTACTAGAACTTTCTACACCTACATCAGTATTTAAACGCTTTTTCGCGCTACCTGAGGGTTATAGTCGCAAGTAGATACCTGATGTACTTCTACTAAGTGAGCCTGGTATTGCTCGACATTAGCGAAATACACCCCACAAACTTCACATAAAGTGATATTAAGCTAGGGTGTTTTGTTTTTATGTGACGCGCAAGGTATCTCGTCTTGCTCGCACGGGAACATAGTAGGGTTATAGTCGCAAGCAGAAACCTGATGATGTTTTATATTAAGGTGTCGTGTGAGTTATCAGGTCCCGTAAACGTTGCCTTACACAGCAATCAGGGAATCATAGTGTCTTCTCTTTCTAGAATAAAGTGTTTAGGTGAACAGCGTATGCAACAAGTTCTGAAAAGTAAACAACTATTTGTCAGCATAGATTAGAAAAAAAGTTGTGAAGTTCGGAAGAAACCAAGTTTCAGCCTATAGAGGTCAGACATTATCGTGTGTTTGAAGATTACTACTAAGGAATAAATGTAGAAGTAATGGAGACACACATGGTTGCGAGTTCGCAAGAAACCAAGTTTTTACCTATAGAGGTTAGATATTATCGTAAATTTAAATTTAGAAAAAGCAAACATAGAGATGTATGTTCCATACCTAACAAAGTAGAAGCACTCTTGCAGATAACGTTCGATGAGGGTGTTGTTACCGTTGTTAAAAATGTAGTAACTGAATGTCCTTCTCTCGAGTCGCAAGGTTAAAACTGGAAAAAACGAAAATTCAATTAATAACGGTCATATACAGTAGCCACCATGAGGATTGAAGAGAACAACCATTTATCAGTAGAGATTAGACAAAAGTTGCAATGTTCGGAAAAACCAAGATTCAACCTATAGAGGTCAGACATTGTTGTGAGTTTGAAATTACAAGATTAACCTCTTCCTCGTCTATGCCTTCTAATCCTCCCATTCTAGAATACTATTTTTAGATTTTAAAAAAACATTATCAACATATAAGACCAATTAGAAATGTTCGAAACATACCTTTAAATGTACACGTTGCAGACTGCAAACTGTTACTCGGACGAATAGCGATAATTCCTAAAATGTTCACGTTCAAGCCTTTCAAACTGTGGCTCGAATAAATGTCGACGATAATTCTTGATATACCTAGAAAAGAACAAAAAAATATATGAATGTATGTCTGTAGCGTTAGCACTTGCATCGCACGTAGTGATGATAGGATATGAAAGGGTAAGTTGGTTCGTCAACAGCTAGCCAGTTATGAATATCGTCTAACAGCCTGAAAGTAGCGTTAGCACATACTTATATTTGCACACACAGCACTTACGTCGCACATAGTGATATGATACGAAAGGTCTACAAAAGTTACTCGGTTTGTTAACAGTTAACCTGTTATGAATATCGTCTAACTGTCCAAAGTAGCGTTAGCACATACTTATGTTTGCACACACAGCACTTGCATCGCACATATTGATGATAAGATGGGAGAGTGTTACGACAGTTCGATCGTCAACAGCTACCCTAGCTATCTTTACTGAACTAAAATACATGCAGCTCGCAGATCTTCATTAGCTAGCGTAGAAGTTGCTTTCGAAAAAATGCAAACACTAACCAACAGTTTAGGCTTAATTAAGTTGAAGGCTTCAAACAGAAGAATAGTTACTGGAATAATGTTCACAGTAGACGGTGATTTTCTAAAAACAAAGAAAAAGGAAATCATAGTAATAATAATAATAATAATAATAATAATAATAATAATAATAATAATAATAATAATAATAATAATAATAATAATAATATCAATGAATTAATCTTACCTTTTGATTTACTACTAGACGGTAGATGATAATAAGCTTGAATCAAAGTACAGAAATTGTATATGCACACACACTTAACACACACGGAGAACTGCGTGCGCTTATCACAGACTACACCCAGTAGAATGCGACTTGTTATTAGGCGGCTATGTAATATGCAAACGTGCGCACTACAGTTGTAACGTCTGTAACAAAAGTTTATGCACTGACTTTCTAAGCAGTCGGGAGAAAACACACAGGCCTCCAAAGTAAGCTGTAGGCTAAAGCCCTTCTTACTTCCCGTGTTAGTATCCCAAAAATTGTTGTTAGCAAGAAGCGACTTTAAGTTAACAACAACGCGCCGTAAAGAAAGGGAGTATCGTCTATGATATCCCCTATCGGATCAAACCTCCTAGAGACGCCGATGTGTCGGAATTTTGTCCCTTAAAATTTCTACCGAACACCTTCAAACTAAGCCAGGATCGAACCTGGTGGTGCCGATATGCCGGAATTTTGCCCCTCAATAGTTCTACCAAGCACCTTTAGACTAAGCTACAGGATCGAAACTGGATATGCCAAAGTGCCAGAATTTAGTCCCTTAAAATATCTAGCGAGTACCTTTAGACTGAGCTACAGGATCTAACCTGCTATGTTAACAACACGAGACGCCGAAGTGTTCAAATTTAGTCCCTCAAGATTTCTGCAGGTAAATCTACTGACATAAAGCTGAACAACCGGACTGAGCTACGATCGAACGAGGAAACGCCGAGGTGTTAGAATTTAGTCCCTCAAAATTTCTACCGAGAACCTTTAGATTCAGCTTCAGGATCGAACCTGCTATGTTATCAACAAGAGGCGCCGAGGTGCCGGAACTTAGTCCCTTAACATTTCTACCGAGCACATACAAACTGAGCCATGATCGAACCTGGAGACGCCGAGGTGCCGGAAATTTGTCCCTGAAAAATCTACCGAGCATCTTCAAACTAAGCCAGGATCAAACCTGGAGACCGCAAGGTGCCGGAAATTTGTCCTTCAAAAGTTCTTTCGAGCACCTTCAGACTGAGCTAGTATTGAACCTAGGGACGCAAAGGTGCTAGAATTTTGTCCCTCAGAAGTTCTACTGAGCACCTTCAGACTGAACCAGGTTCGAACACTGAGACGCCGAATTGCTAGAATTTTGTCCCTCAAACGTTCTACTAAGAACCTTCAAACTGAGCCAGGATCGAACCTGGAGACGCCGAGGTGCCGGAAATTTGTCCCTGAAAAGTCTACCGAGCAACATCAAACTAAGCCAGGATCAAACCTGGAGACTGCGAGGTGCCGGAAATTTGTCCTTCAAAATTTCTTTCGAGCACCTTCAGTGTGAGCTAGTATTGAACCTAGGGATGCCAAGGTACTAGAATTTTGTCCCTCAGAAGTTCTACTGAGCAACTTCAGACTGAACAAGGTTCGAACACTGAGACGCCGAAGTGCTAGAATTTTGTCCCTCAAACGTTCTACTAAGAACCTTCAAACTGAGCCAGGATCGAACCTGGAGACGCCGAGGTGCCGGAATTTTGTCCTTCAAAATTTCTTTCGAACACCTTCAGACTGAGCTAGGATTGAACATAGAGATGCCAAGGTGCTAGAATTTTGTCCCTCAAAAGTTCTGCCGTGCACGACCAGACTGAACCAGGTTCGAACCCGGAGACGCTAAGGTGCTAGAGTTTAGCCCCTCAGAACTTCTATTACGCACCTTCAAACTAAGCCAGGATCGAACTTGGAGACGTCAATGTGCCGGAATTTTTTCCTCAGAAGTTCTGCCGTTCACGAACAGACTGAGCTAGGATCGAACCCGGAGACGCCAAAGTGCCAGAAATTAAGTCCCTTAGATGTTATTCCGAGCACTTTCAGACTAAGCCAGGATCGAACCCGGAGGCGCCAAAGTGTAAGACTTTATTCCCTCAAGGTTTCTACCAACACGACGTATTTTAGCATAACCAGACTGAGCCAGAATCGAACCTGTTATGTTATAATGCTAGCGCTTCTAAGTTACTCAGCCCGGCAAGAGAGAGCATGCCGCTGCTGTAACTTTTGACACGGCCTGTAAGCGAACAGTGAACTTTGTACTGGGCGAAACGCGCTGAAGCACCACATTCCAGCAGTGTCCGTGCGCTCGCCGACTTGAAATAGCTTGTGTGTTTGCTTCAAGCTCACTCTAATACAACGTTTTAGTAAAACACATCATTGATATTTTTTCTTGCTCGGGAGGATCTTACGCATTTCTAACCCGGTGCTGGAACCCTAGAGTCTGCACAAGTTCTCTTTCGAAACCCGGTGCTTGTACATACCTACTCGCAACGCATAACGCCCGAACTACACTGTATATGCTAGGGAGCAGCTAGCTGCTTCACCGCTCCCAGTCCTAAGAATCCGTTTTACGATCGGATGCCCTTCCTGACGGAAATACTAGGATTTTAATTCGCAAAAACTGTTTTACAGTCCGATGCCCTTCCTGACGCGACAACTAAGATTTTAAATCGCAAAAATCTGTTTTACACCCCAATGCCCTTCTTGACGCAACATTTTATGTCGCAAGAATCTAAATCGCAGTATCTACTGTCTTACACCATGAACCATTGTTTTATAGCTGGATGCCCGTCCTGACGCCGAAGGACAGGGCTTCGGCCTGTTGCCGTTCCTGACGTAACAAAACCGGGATTTATTTTTGCTAAGTCACTTAAGATGGCGGATGACAGCTGACTGAATTTTCAAATTGCCCGCTACTACGGGCTTAAGGTAGTAGCAGTAAAGATAGCAGCACGGTGCTCTGTTGATTAAAGATGGCGTATGACAGCTGTCAAAAAAGCACATTTAACTTAAATTACCCAACACCACATGTCAAAGTAGCTAAAGCTGGCAGCACGATGCACTCTTGTTTAAAGATGGCTGCTTTCAAAAAAGCACGTGATTTTGTTTCCAAACAAGAGCACGTGGAATTTTCCGCCACCACATTTCAAAGGCAATGCCGTAAAGAGGGCAGCACTAAGGTTAGCGTTGCAAGATGGTGGATGACAGCTGTCAAAAAATCACGCGGATTTTAAATTACCCGCAGTGCCAAAAAGAGGGCGGCACTAAGGTTAACGATGCAAGAGGTAGATGACGGCCGTCAAAAATCACGCGGATTTTAAATTACCCGCAGTACCATAAAGAAGGCAGCACTAAGGTTTGCGATGCAAGAAGGCGGATGACAGCTGTCAAAGAAAGCACGTAAAAATTGCCCGCCACCACGTGCCTATAAGGTTTAGTACCGTAAAGATGGCGGCACTGAGGTTAGAGAAGCGTTATTGTTGCGGTTTAGTGCCGTTAAGATGGCAGCACTGAGGTTAGCGATACAAGTTGGCGGGTGATAGCTGTCAAAAGGCACGTGGCTCTCAAAAAAGCACGCGGCTTTGTTTACAAACTCAAATCTCACGCTAGTAAGATTTTGTTGACACCACTGAGGTTTAGGCCCGTCAAGATGACAGCACTGAGGCTAGCGATGCGTTGTTGTCGGATGCCAGCTGTTCAAAAGCACGTGGCTTTGTTTACCAATTCAAAACTCGCGCCAAAATTCAAATCCCCCTCCAAAATCCAAATTTCTCGCGGTAAGAGGAGGCTTCTGCTGAGGGCCTGAGGCGGAGGTGGCGGCAGAACCCGTGACTTTATCTACTTTTGCACTACGCCAATGCAAACTGAGTCCACGGGCTCTGAGGTACCGATAACGTATTCCGTCTTAGTCATTAAAATTCCCGTGCCAAAACCGCATTCTTCCATACTGTAACGTAACACATAACTATATATAGCAAAGGTAATTGCTTTATAAATCGCGCTGTAGACTCCCGTGATTAAATAATATCACTTGCACTTGGATAGTGTATACTGTTTGTTAAATAACGTCTCACACTTAACGATATAAAATCTGTATACTTGGTTAAAGAAAAGCGTCAATGGCGATGTACCTCAGTTCAACATGTGCTTGGTGTAATAAGTACCGACCAGCACAGTCAAGAATTCAGAGCAGAGTGAATCTTGTCTCATAGCCACACGCTCTTCTCATACTTCCTGACCTTGTACAGGGAACTCCAGTGATATGATGACTCAATAATTCAGCCGCCTACTAGGTAGAACGCGCTGGCTCATTAATATATATATGTTATATAACTAGATCGAAATTGATTACTTTTTCTGTCTACAGGTAGTTTAAAATACATAATTTACTTCCTGGTAGGTCTGAGTTAATTTGTTCTGTGGATCCCTGCAGTCCGTAACTCCACTTCCAAGCTCTTGATTGGTCTCTTTCGAATACGCCTCACTCTAGAGATCTCGTTATATTCCCAACTAACTTATTTGAAATATACAAACTGCACGTTGTTACCATGCAAAATAATGACTGATTTCTAATGCCACGTGCTCCCGAGATCTTGTGTTGCGCAACTTCCTATTATACCAAGCCTTCCTTCTTGCAATGAGTCCGCAGTATTACAAAATATTACACCTTGTAGTCTTGGGGCATATATTATATGGCACAGTATTTTTGCCTCAGAATCCAATGAATTCACCACATGAATGGATAACAACATTTAGAAAACATAATTTTATGCACTCAAGAGGCATTCAATGTTTATCAACATGTTGAAGTAAGTTTTAAGAAACGCAGTGCTGTAAACTACTTTCTTAACTCTCTTGGAGGCAGGCGGTAGTGCGAACACCCGCCCTTTAAATTGCCAAAGCCGATCAGGTCGGCCTTTAAATCTCCAGTCGGAAGTTGCCAGAGCCGATTACATCCGCCGGCTTAAAATCCTGTGATGTACATAATTTTGAGGCAACCTATATTGACGTGCATTATTTTGTGACAACCTGTAGTAAAGGGGCTACAAGTTATTGTGTGCCTGACCTTGCTTTGGCAGTTGCAAGAGGGTGTTATAGCTTCCACAAGAGCCGTTTCCTGTGTTTACAAATACCACTAAACGGTCAGTAAGAGAATTCTCCTTACAGTGAGTGGATTTGTGGCCGCAAAATGGCAAGTGGTTCACGTGGTAGTTTTACAACATCGCTGTAACTCACATACCACACATAACACTATCCTCCACCACAATAACACGCAGTTATTTACACATGGCAGACGCTGCCCACCCTCATCGGAGGGTCTGCCTTACAAGGGCTGCACTCGGCTAGAAATAGCCACACGAAATTAAAAAATTAAGCAGGTATTGATGACGATAAATTAATTCAGTATTTGGATGAGAAGTTAACGCGGTTGATTTATCGGATAGCGATAGTAAATTTTGTTCAGAGAGTAGCGTCGAAATTATATCGGACACGCCCCCGCAATCACCACAGCTAAAGAAGGGACGTTGAATTGTTTCTTACGGCACTAGAGCTACTGTGAATACGGTGGTAGATGGAACTAGGGATAACGATGATGATGATGATGATGATGAAAATGTCTCTGGAGAACATTTTGTGGAA
Source organism: Anabrus simplex (assembly GCF_040414725.1). NCBI lineage: Eukaryota > Metazoa > Arthropoda > Insecta > Orthoptera > Tettigoniidae > Anabrus > Anabrus simplex. Next base: position 979,620,168 of record NC_090266.1, read on the forward strand.
ATTTGTCCCAATGTACCCGACAACATTCCTCAAACTCCTGGCTCCTTCATGGAAATCCTTGAACCTAAACATGCCCCTCCGTCTGATTCTCCGTTCATTTCATAATTTATTTACTTTTCACTTTATCTCTCCTAAACCTTATAGTCACATATAGTCCTCTATCATTATGTAAATGCCGGTCCCCACGGGAAGTGTATCGTACCTGCCTCTCTCCCGGAGGTCATGGGTTCGATCCCGACCAGTTCAAAGATTTTCGCCAGGGCCTGAGGGTTGGTTCGAGGTCCATTCAACCTAAGTGACCCTAAGTGTTTGCAATCGAGGAGGTATCTGAGTGTGAGAGGGTGAACCCGGTCAAGAGAACTAAGAATAATGACCGAGAGGATTCGCCTTACTGACCATGCGTCACCTCATAAACTGCAGGTCTTCGAATTGAGCAGCAGTCGCTAGGTAGGCCAAAGCAAATCAGGGCTTTAGGACCATAGATTTTTAATTACGTATATTCAGTTGTATTGTAAAATTATATTTCAAATAGATACTAGAACCGAAAATGAGAAATTGTTTTTGCAGAAAACAAAAACTATAATATCAACTTTTTTATTTCTTATAACTCAGATTTGTTTTATACTATGTTGCCCGCACGTAGAAAATTTCTTGTCAGTAGGTGTCATACATCGATATATCTACGCGAATTTTATCGGTGAGTAAACTTGTCTTGATTTTACTAGTGCTATATGTTTGAATTTTTATTTTTTATGCTTTTATTTTTCACGTTCAAATTAGTTATTCTATAGAATTGTATTTAGAAATATATTATATATCATTACGTATATTCTCCTGTTTCGTAAATTATTTTTTCAAAGTAGATATTGAGAGAGAAATTGCGAAAATATTTTTCTCTTCCTAAAAATAAACGTTATCGACAACTATAAATCAATAATAATAATAATAATAATAATAATAATAATAATAATAATAATAATAATAATAATAATAATAATTTTAGATTCTTTATATCACTCTAAATCACGTGCTTGTTCTATGTAGTGGATATGTAGAAATATTCTTGCCGGTATTTGCCATACACCGGTAGATATAGGCGAATATTTAAATATATGTATTTCCACAAAAACGGCCCGGCACTTTACAGTAGTAGAGTGGAGGCGGAGTTCTGGCCTCTTCCAGCTGATGGTGAGCAGCCGAGTAGATCGGCTCCTGGCTCCAAGAGGTTTTATCAACATACTGAAGTAAGCTTTTAGAAACGCAGTGCTGGTAACTACTTTCTTAAAGGAAATGCCGAAGGTAATTTACTACAATTGTCTTTAAGTATTTTACGTCTAGTATTTCATATATTCATAATACAACAGGGGTGCCGTACAGATTTCTATGTTACTTTCATTAAGGTTACGGGTTTTGACAGATGATATTAATAAGAAACACAGTGAGACCAAGTTGTATAGCAGAAAAAGAGTGTACGTGAACACCTCTGCCGAGTCTTGTTTCTCAGAAAATGAAATTTTTGTTCTATTAATAATTATCTTCCTATTCAAATAGCTGTGAATGTATCCATCTCATTTACGAGTTATACAGTTATATATACAAGGAAAATAGATGCCCGGTTAAATTCTACATGGAGAATAGTTGGTCGTTGGTTTTTATTTCACTCTTTGGTCCCTAGCGTGCTGGCCTTTGGTCACAGGGGTCCTGAGTTTGATTCCCGGCAGGTTAGGGAAGTTTAACAAGAATTAATTTCGCTGGCACGGGGATGGATGTGTGTGTCGTCTTCATCACCACTTCATCCCCATCACGACGCGCAGGTCGCCTACGGGAGTCATATCGAAAGACCTGCAGCTGGCTAGCCGAACTTGTCCTCGGACACCCGCGGCACTAAAAGCCATGCGTCATTTCATTTCATTTTACCTAAATCCTCTAAATTCGAATACACTTGCCTTTGGTTACCCTCACTTATAGACTCAATATGGCGGTTCCAAAAGGGAAATTCGTGTCTTGAACTCCATAGACTGACCTTGGCACAGGCGTGGGCTGCCTGCGCCACGTTTTGAGCTATGAAACTACTTTCATAAAGTGTGTGGACCACCGCCGTCTCGATCCTCATTTTCTGCCTGTTCTATGCCACTAGTTCAACACAAGAAGGCGCCACTACCAATATTCCTCCATGTCGCCGTAAGAGTGCAGCAGTGAACGCACAATTTTCGCTGTCAGTTTGTGTTTAGCATTGATAGCTAAGCTTCTTAATGCGGGTTACCAACTGCCGTTAAATGTTTCGTGTTTAGTGTACCAACAGAATTTTCGCGTTGTAGACTTAGTAGGTACTCAAATTTTTAGTTACCTGTAACATCCAGTTATAACATTTTCCTTTCCTCTAGGTACGTACCTTCACATCCCAACCCTTATTTGTGGTCCGGTCTAGTTCGTTTGTAGTAAGACGCCGTGACAGAACACACAGACCTGAAGAATTAGAACCTTGTGTCCCAGTGTTTTTGTGTTATGCCCTGATAGGTTAGCCTAAATAAATTTGTATTTCCCTAAGTTTCATCATTACCTGTTGTAACTAGCTTCATTAAATAGCTCACCCTACTATTTTTAGTGTACTAATTTCTTCTAAGTTGGCACCTCTCCCAGATAATAATTAACCCGCAAACCAGTGACTGGACGTAGCGTCTAACGACGATGTCCAACAACTAACCAAGAAGAAGAATGTGTGTAGCACTGTGTTATTAGTGCATGAAGGTGTGTGAAAACCTGAGTCATTTCGTACAATGAGTAAACGTGTCTGGTCACTTCCGTTCGTAGAAGAGATATTTTGTGTAGAACTGTGAAATGAATTAATCATGTTATGCTTATAGATATTTCAAAAGTGACTTTAAGGTGTAGTTACTTGCTTCTTTCCGTTTGTGCATGGTATATTTTTCGTAGAACAGAAACTTCAGATTCTTCCTCCGAAATATTCAACTGTTGTGTACCATTTTTCCAATCTCGGCAAGGTGGTTCGCAGCCAGAAGAGATAAGACTCCATGAAATACCGTCTAGAAGGGAATTAAGAGAAAAGTGTCTGTCGGCTTTATCTAGGCAAGGACCTAATAAAGGATGTCATTGGATATCCTCAGATTACTCTCGCATCTGTGCCTTTACACCACATACAAGTAACAAGATGGCGACTACTGTGTGTGAGTCTTTGATATCCGTGGTGGATAATGGTGTATGATGCAGTGAAAAATGTGGCAAATGCAGAAGAGTAGTTACGTATGGTGTTCTGTGTCGTAAGTGTGATGAATAGTACCATTTTCGTTGTGCAAATATTGTAAATAGGACTGATATTGAAGAAAGTGTGTGGCTGTGCCCCGAGTGTAAACAAACTGTTAGTGAGGCAGAACAACAAGAAAGAGAGAGACTTACGAATCTATGCTTAAGATTTTAGCAGTGCCGCAAGAAGACTTATGAGCTCTGAAACTTGAAAATGAAAGCTTAAAAGCCAGAATAAAGAAACTGGAAGATAAAGAAGACATTGGAGAAGAAAGATCGCCGTGCACGGAAGTGACGCGTAGTAATTTTAGGCCTAATGTTAAACATATGGGAGAAACTACTTTCAACTTAAAACCGGGAAAAAACGCTTTGCAGTGCCAAAAATAGATTTCAGTTCCAGAAGAAGACACATCAAATTTTCCGAATAATTTTAAATCCTGTGGAGGTAACCTACAGAAGAGGAAAACCAACCGAAAGACAAGATCGCCAAAAATTCATCTCTACGCAAACAGTCAAGGGCGAGGTATGGCAGAAGGCATCAAGGATGAGCTGCATAATTCAGAAACTGAGGTTTTAGGACTAATAATACCAGGTGCCAAAACTGAAGACGTCCTTTCAAGTTGTGATCCTGTGTTAGAGAAGGACAATTATGTGGTGATTGTGAGTGGTACAAATGACATTGCTGCAAATGAAGGTGAGAAACTAATTACGACCCTCAGAGGTAAGATTTCCAACATACCTGACTCAAAAGTATTTGAAGGTCCCCCCGGAATAAGGGTCTATGCCACAAAACTAAAATGTTCAGGAAATAGAAAAAACGTCTAAATAACTAGAATATATAGAATTAATATATATATATTAATTAAATCAGACTGCTTAAAGACCACTTGAAAACCGAATGATCAAAAATTAACCTTATTAATGTAGTAAAAAAGCACTTTCTCATTTTGAAATCATGGAATAAGGGTCTAAACCAGATTTTCACAGTTTAATGCAGTGTTACATATTGCGAGATGAATCACTTCAAATCACCATAGAATCCTCTGATTTCTTGAGACATATAGTCACACATGTTCAGTAGGTCATTATTTTCTCCTTTTTAATGGGCAGTGTTGAGCCGTAGAGTTGTGGAAGTTCTTGAGGCAGGAATAGTGGCTGATTACGTCTGTTCTTGACACCTTTAAGTGAGGCATATCTTTCCCGAGGAGCAATCAAATTGTGGCATCTTCGCATAAACACAGATGTGGAGTCATATTCAGAAAACTTCAGTCACATTCCTTCAGTAACCATGATTTTAGGGTCTTTGACCAACATTTCGTGTCTTTGAAGTCAGAACTCTGGACAGACAGACTAAACCTGCCTGAAAAAGTTATTTTACATACCTGCAATGAACTACTGTCACTACCTTTTGCTGGAACATGGTATTCAAAAGAATGTTTCCGACGTGAAGTGGCATCTGTTCTCTGATTACACCTCCTTTTCGGTTCAGAAATTTTGAGGCACCTATTCGCAAGAAACAAAGACTGCTCATTAAGGTCCATGGTATAATGTTCTGTACACTACTCCTCCTTTTCACAGTCAGTGAGCTGAATACACCTTTTTTTCGTTACAGAACTCTGGATCATACACACGACCCCGAAACAACGAAGAAGCAGAAAATTATTATAATGATATACCCTATACCATTTTTTATTTGCTTTTCGTCGCACCGACACAGGTAGGTCTTGTGGCGACGTTGGGATAGGAAAGTCCTAGGAATGGGAGTGAAGCAGCCGTGGCCTTAATGAAGGTACATCCCCAGAATTTGCCTGCTGTGATAATGGGAAACAACGGAAAATCATCTTCAGGGCTGCCGACAGTGGGGTTCGAACCCACTATCTCCTGGTTACTGGATACGGCAGCACTTAAGCGACTGCAGCTATCGAGCTCGGTCTATACCATTTTACCGTACCGATAATTAAATGAATGGTTTGTATAATGCATTATGTAACAATGACCAAATTTATTCTAAGGACCTTCCTTAGCACAACATAACCCATTTGTTATAGACCCTTATTCCACTCACCTGTTGTGGCCTCGTTTTTGCTTCTTTTATAACGCCTTTCGTTGTTGTATAAGCCTCACCCCTATTTCATTTCCTTTTACGTTCATTATCCTTCCAGTTATCCATATTTATCTTACTTTTTCTGGTTTTATTCAAGTTTTTTCACTAGTTGGACGAGGCATTCAACACACTGGCGTCCATCTTGAATGAGTGGCATAGATCCTTCTTCCAGGCAAAGAAGTTTTTTAACAGACAAATTACCTATTTCTGTTAAAGTTATGACTATCATAGTTCGTATGCAATAGCGTGACATGATATAGACCCTTATTCCGCAAAAAATCAACTTGCTGAAAAATGTGGTTTAGACTCTTCTTCCGGAGGGCCTTCAATTGTAGTTAATGTGCCACCCAGGTATGACCTTTTAGAGGACTCGTGTGTGTACAAAGCTGTACATGATGTAAATATAAAAATCAAGAGATTATGTAAGGATTTTAGAAATGTCTATGTAGTAGATACTTTAGGTCTTGGCAGGCAAATGTTAACTAGGCATGGGTTACATCTGAATGGTAATGGAAAAGCAACACCCTGTAGACAAATTGCTACAATTATCAACAGAGATTTGCAAAATAATATGCACTTAAGAAAACCCATACAACTAAACTGGCATATACAGGGAAACTTGGCAGAAAACTCAGATCCTTAAATCGAGATCTAGGTACAAGGATCTGGTTTCAATGGACGTTCTCAACTCATGAGTCAAATGTTACCCAATTGCAACAGTCAAGTTTTAGGGAGGAAGGGGGTCTGAGATTGCTCTTGGTAAACTGTGAGAGTGTAGTAAATAAACAATTAAAATTCAATACATTGATAAAATCTTATGTGACTGATTTGGTGATAGGAGTGGAATCATGGTTGAGCGAACGGGTGGGTAATAGAGAAGTATTTCCAGAAGGGCATACAGTGTATCGTAGAGACCGAGGAGGTAAAAAGGGAGGGGGGTGTTTATTCTGGTGAAGGAAACTTATTGTTCACATGAATTGTTTACTGATGAAAGAGATGAAATGTTAGGGATAAAATTAGTTTGTGATAATATGAAGGAGGTGGGAATTATAGGAACGTATAGGCCTGGAAGAGAGGAAAGAGACATCGAAATATTTGAGAAAATAATATATTATACTCATAAAAACAATAATAATGATATGGTAATAATTGGGGGATTTCTAAACTTGCCTGAAATTGAATGGAATGGAATGGAGCTGCAAGTGAAGCCCATGGACAGAAACTGGAAAATGAGTTAATATGGGAGGGAGGATTTACAAGAACCGACTCGTTTCAATAACTTGCTAGATGTATTCTTGGTTAAACCATGGGAAATTGTTGATAAAACTGAGATAATTGAAGGAATAGGTGATCATAAGGCTGTAAAATTGGATGTAGGACTCGTACCATAAATGCTTAAGAGGGTCACACAAGACAAAAAATTATACAGAAAAACTAAAGAATTTGGGATTTACCTTAAATCACAATTCAGTTGTTGGATAAATGAAGGGAGTAATGTGGGTACACTTTGGGCTAAATTCAAAGGAATCATTTGGGAAGGAGAGAAGAGATTTGTACCTGTTAAGGAGGGTAAAATGACCTCAGATCCTGTTTATTATACAAGGGAAATAAGAAAATTAAAAAGAAAATGTAGAATAGTAAACAGGAAAATCAAAGAGTGTAGGGAGAATAGAGAAACTAGAAACCAGCTAATGAGGGAACTGAATAGAGTGAAAAATTAAGCAAAAGAAAAATATATGAATGACATACTTCAAAAGAGTAATGACCACAAAGGGAAATGGAAAAAGCTGTATTCATATATTAGGAATCAAAAAAGGAAAAGGAATCCAAATTCTTACAATGGTGGGAGAAGGGGGTGAACACTATTTAACAGATACTGAGTAAGTAAATCTATTTACTAGGGGATTCAGAGATTCAGTAGAAGATTGTCAGGAGTTGGAAACAGTAACAGAAGATAGAGAGGGAGAGACACATATGGAAACAAGGTGCTTCTCATTCCCAAATGAAGATATTTTCAGAGAAATCCAACTGCGTCAGCAAGGAAAAGCAGTAGGAAGTGATCAAATTACTGGGCAGGTATTAAAGACAATGGGGTGGTACATAGTGCTTTATTTAAAATTTCTCTTTGACTATGTCATAAATAATAGTGTAATACCAAAAGAATGGGCGGAATCTACAATAATACCAATTTTTAAAGGAAAGGGTGATAAAAGGAAACCAGAGAACTACAGACCAATCAGCCTGACCAGTATAGTTTGTAAAATACTGGAGAGTTTAATAACAAAGTACATCAGAGGCAGTGGCGTATCCTGGAATCTCCACTGAGGCATGCAACTAGTAACCATGCAGTTAACACAATGTATTAAGTAAATTTCAATTCTACTCACCCTAATTACATGTAGGTGAACTCGAGCCAAACAGTTTTACTGTAAGTTTCTGGATTGAACGTGCGTACACAATTCTTGTTTTCTCTTTTTAAATTTACGAGGGTCCGCCTCTGTGGTGTAGTAGTTAATGTAATTAGCTGCCACCCCCGGAGGCCCGGGTTCGCTTCCCGGCTCTGCCACGAAATTTGAAAAGTGGTACGAGGGCTGGATCGGGGTCCACTCAGCCTCGGGAGGTCAACTGAGTAGAGGTGGGTTCGATTCCCACCTCAGCCGTCCTCGAAGTGGTTTTCCGTGGTTTCCCACTTCTCCTCCAGGCAAATGCCGGGATGGTACCTAACTTCAGGCCACGGCCGCTTCCTTCCCTCTTCCTTGTCTATCCTTTCCAATCTTCCCATCCCCCGCAAGGCCCCTGTTCAGCATAGCAGGTGAGGCAGCCTGTCCGAGGTACTGGTCATCCTCCCCAGTTGTATCCCCCGACCCAGAGTCTGAAGCTCCAGGACACTGCCCTTGAGGCGGTAGAGGAGGGATCCCTCGCTGAGTCCGAGGATAAAGCCAACCCTGGAGGGTAAGCAGATTAAGAAGAAGAAGAAGAAGAAGAAGAAGAAGAAGAAGAAGAAGAAATTTACGAGGGAAGGTAGAGGTCTCGCGGCTTTAACTATTTGCATCTTTTCATCAAACGAACGGCCAGTAAATGGCTTTTCAAACTGATTTACAATTATATCCGTTTTAGACTCATCCATCGTTAATACCACATTGCGCAAAATAAAATAAAACTCCGAAAACTACGAATAGCACAGGAACAGCACACACAGAATGAACTCACTAATCAGCAAAACACACAATGAATTAACTCGCTAGTTAGCCACAACTCAAGCACTGGAGATAAGTCACCCCAGTGGCATTGGTCAGTTTCGTCACGTTGGTTTCTCGCTAGGGGGTAATCTGTGTGTCCCGTTCACTGTAAACATGTCGACTTTCTCCAAGTTGCTAACAGATGGCAGAGGGTAGCACGGGTATGGGGTGACAAATTCTGACCAAGTTTCAACTGCAGCGACATCGTTCGGAGGGTTTCAGAACTACGTCTGCCACTGAATGCAATTTTAAGATTGAACGCCTTACGTCGTTAACGCCTCCATTTGCTGTCTCTTTCTTCCGAGAGTGGAGTAGACGGCGAGACTACACCAGCACCACACGTAATCAAGCAACGGAACTAGTACAGTTGCGCGGACATTTTGAACTTCTGAGAGATGAAATCGTTAATATTTGACCTGAAACAACCTAAAATCGTAAATCAGACAGTTCTTTGTGTTATCGTAACGCATGCAGTGAATGCCTTGCATTCAAGGAGAATACGCCCCTGATCAGAGGGATATGTGATGATAAAAATTGGTTCATGAGGAGCCAGTATGGATTTAGAAAGGCATTTTCTTGTGAGGCACAACTGGTGGGATTTCAGCAGGACATATCAGATCAGTTGGATTCAGGAGGCCAGTTAGATTGCATAGCCATAGATCTTTCCAAAGCCTTTGATAGACTGGAACATGGAATATTATTAAAGGAATTGGAGGGAATAGGATTGGACCTAAGGGTTATACGTTGGATAAGTTCATTTCTAAATTCAAGGCTTCAGAAAGTCAAAGTAGCACTAATATATTACAGGAAGAGAAAGTTTGGAAGAGAATTGCACAGTGTAGTATAATCGGTCCATTACTTTTCTTAATATACAAAAATGATTTAGGGAACAATATAACATCAAAAATAAGATTGTATGCAGATGGCAGATGTTTATAGAGAAATAAATAACATTGAGGATTGTTCAGAATTACAAAGGAATCTTGAGAGTATCCAACAATGGTTTGAAGAAAATAATATGAAGGTTAATGGAGGCAAATCAACTGTTACAACTTTTACAAACAGGAGCTTTAAAAATAATTTGAATATACTTTGGATGAGGTAGTTATCCCAAAAGATGGCAAGTGCAAATACTTAGGTGTGAGATTTGAAAGTACTTTGCACTGGAAGGGTCATGTTGATGACATGTTTGGGAAAGCATACAGATCGTTACATGTCATAATAAGGCTACTTAAATGATGCAACAAAGAAATAAAAGAAAAAAGGTACTTAAGTATGGTTTGTCCATTATTGGAATAAGCAAACAGTGTTTGGGTCCTCACCAAGAATACCGTAGAGTGGGGTTACTCTGTCACTGCAGTATTAGTTTGTGGCAGTGAGGCATCACCACATATATTTCAATTTCATAGTTTGGGACAAGGTCTGGCAGGCAACTTTCGCCAATATTTCTGAAGTATAGTATATGCTGCCACCTATTAGTAACTTTTTGGACTTGGTTTCAACTTAAGCTTGAAAAAGAGGTGTAACTTCTGTGGCCTTTGATACCGTGCATTTTTTCTACTTGTGAAACTTTGTGTTATCGTGGATGATTGGTTAGACGTATTCAAATAAAGGCAAGTACTACCTGTTTTATTACTAATCAGCTCTCTCAAGTTTAAATTTTAAGTTCATGAGATCATTTTAAATAGTGAAATCAAGGGGCTGTTTTTGGAATCGAGCTGTGCTGGGGTAAAGCCCCATTCACAATGCAAACGTAACCGTAAACTTAACGACGTAACGTAACCGTAAAATTAACGTAAAATTTGTGGTATTCACAATGGACGGACGTACGTAACGTAAAGAAGACCCAGCAGCCAATCAAAACAGTGCCGTGTACACAAGCAGGAAAATCGGGTTGTTACACATTTCTAATCTCGGAGTTTTGTTATATTTCAATACCGCGATGGAATTCAACAACGTGCTAGCAGAATTGATGTTACTGCATACATCTCTTGCTTTGCTCCTGGGAGCTGTGTATCTGAAAAGGCGAAATAGACAACGGCGCAGAAGATGGTGGGTTCATCCTTTGAATCAAAGGAGGTTATCACAGGGCGACTTTGGTAATCTACTGCAAGAAATGCGAGAAAATGATCCTCATGAGTTCTTTTTGTACATGCGGATAAAACCTGAACAGTTTGACACGATCTTAAATCTTGTGTCACCTTTTCTAATCAAAAGAAGTGTAAGGTCTCCTTTGCCGACATCTATGCGCCTAGCTATCACTCTCCGGTAAGATGTTACTTTATGATATCGTTTTCGTAAACTAGTAGTCAATCAATCAATCATTACTGATCTGCATTTTAGGGCAATCGCCCAGGTGGCAGATTCCATCTCTCCTGTTTTCCTAACCTTCTCAAATAAGTACAAATAAATTGGAAATTAATTGAACATCCCTCTTGATAAGTTGTTCCAGTCCCTAGCTCGCCTTCCTATAAACGAATATTTGCCTCAACTTGTCCTCTTGAATTCTTACTTTATATTGTGATCTATCCTACTTTTAAAGACACCACTGCATTTATTCGTCTACTGTACTAATGTCATTCCACACCATATTTCCACTGACAGCACGTATAATACCACTTAGTCGAGCAGCTCGTCTCCTTTCTCCCAAATCTTCTCAGCCCAAACTTTGCAACATTTTTATAACGGTATTCTTTTGTCAGAAATCACCCAAAACAAATCGAGCTGCTTTTCTTTGGATTTTTTTTCCCAGTTCTTCAATCAAGTGATCCTTGTGAGGGTCCCCTACACTGGAACCATACTCCAGTTGGGATTTTACCAGAGATTTATGTGCCCTCTACTTTACATCCTTACTAGAACCCCTAAATACCCTCATAACCATGTGCAGAGGTCTGTACCCTTTATTTGCAATCATATTTATGTGATTATCCCAAAGAAGATATTTCCTTATATTAACATCTAGGTTAAGACAGTGATCCCCTTAAGGAATGTTCACCCCATCAACGCAGTAATTAAAAATGAGAGTACTTCTCCTATTTGTGAAACTCACAACCTGACTTTTAACCCCGTTTATCATCATACCATTGCCTACTGTCTATCCCACAACATTATCGAGGCCATTTTGCAGTTGCTCACAATCTGGTAACTTATTTATTACTTTGTACAGAATAACATCATCTGCAAAAAGCCTTATCTCTGATTTCAGTTCTTTACTCATAACCGGTATCATTTATATATATAAATGGAAACATAAACATCCAAAAATACTGCCTTGAGGAATTTTCTTCTTAATTATTACAGGATCAGATAAAGCTTTGCCTACTATAATTCTCCGAGTTCTATTTTCTAGAAATATAGCTACCCATTCAGTCACTCTTTTGTCTACTCCAGTTGCATTTTTGCTAGTAGTCTCCCACATCCACCCTATGAAATGCCTTGAACAGGTCAATGCCTTCTGTTGAGCCGGTTATTAATTTTGCAAACAAGTGTAATACAATCGGAAACAAGTACTTCAGATATTGTCTTTAGTATATCCCCAGGAATCGTATTAATTCCAGTTGCTTTTCTAGTTTTCAACTTTTGTATTTTATTGTAAATGTCCTTGTTATCATAGATACATTTTAATATTTCTTTAGTATTAATCACCTCGTCTATTCGAACATTATCCTTGTAACCAACAATCTTTACATACTGCTGACTAAATACTTCTACTTTCTTAAGATCCTCGCATACACTCTCCCCTTGCTCATTAACAATTCTTGGAATATCCTTGGAACTGTTTCTCCCTTAAAGGACCTACACATACCATTTATTTTTCACAAAAATTTGTATGACTGCCAATTATATTTGCCACCATGTTATCCTTACCTGACTTCTTTGCTAGACTGAATTTCCTAGTAAGATTCCTTCAATTTCTCCTTATTTCCACAGCCATTTCTAACTCAATTTCTTTCCAACTTGTACCTCCTTCTCTTTACTTCTCTGTTAGAGTATAGTGGGTCTTTATCATTCCTTAGCACCTTTAAAGGTACAAACCTGTTTTCACATTCCTCAACAATTGCTTTAAACCCACCCCACAGTATGTTATGTTTTCATTTACTGTTTTCCACCAATATTAGTTACTTTTTGAAAACTCCCTCATGCCTGTTTTATCAGCTATATGGTACTGACTAATAGACCTACTTTTGAGACCTTTCTTTCTATCCCACATAGCATATTATCTTATCAAATAATTCTGAATCTGTGTCAGTGGTACCCTTTCCTGGTCTCTCTGCTCCAAAGAGCCATTCCTTGCTATCTCTACGATACACACTCCAGTTCTGTGAGAAAATTTCAGCATCCATTATATCATTTCTCAGCCATGATTCAACTCTTGTTACAATATCTGTTAAGTATATATCTATTAAAGTACTCAATTCTATTCCTTTTTGACTTCCAGATCCCTGTACCCGTATCACTGCTCCCTGGACCACCCTGTTTCCCAGCATGTACCTCCCTATAACCCTCTGAAACAAATTTCCTAACATATTTACCACTGCTTTTTAAGTGAAGCTCATCTGAGTGCAGATCGCTTTCTCCCACCCATCCATTAGGATATAGAAATCTCACTCCGTTTCCTACATACCCACTCCATAGTCTCATTTAAATCCCCAATCACCTTCCAGTCAGTATCCCTCATACACAGTATTCCACTGATAACAATCTCCGCTTCCTTAAACATTCCCCCTGCTGCATTTACCAGATCCCACACATGCTGGTACTTATACCTGCTTGCGTTACATTGTTGGTGCCAATATGAAACACTACCACAATCTCCTTTCACTGCTCTTTCTCTTCTACTTTCCTCAACATCTGCCTTAACTTAATTCCTGGATAACACTCTACCCCGGTTCCATTTCCTCCATGCGCTTTCCCCACATGTCTAATAATGAAATCCCCCATGCACAGAAACTCAATCCTACCCACCCCACTTGATCCCCTTCCTTCCTGGCAGCTTCAGAAGCTATTTCCTCCACCCTTTTCTCCCTCCCACGACACTGTTACACATGTCTTTTTTCTATCCTGTACTGTACGTTTCCATATCCTTCTGCTTTCACACTTCTCAGTATTGTAGTGTAGGAGTACATTAAGTACCTTACTGTCGTGTGATCTTTTTGTACTATCCTAGACAATATTTCTTTCTTTTCTTGGGGGGGGGGGCACAGAATAATTTATTTTATTTTTCTTTTATTTTCATTCTTCCCCTTAAAATATTAAACCACCTGTCTTCTACAATCCCCCCTTTACTTTCTCATCCCTCTTTTACACCTACTGTATCCCGTACATTGTTTGAGGGAGGCCTACCTTCCTGCATGTCCTCCAAGAGTATGCTAATTATCTCCCTCAAACTCTCCAACTCCACCCTTATACTCCTTAATGCCTGGCCACATCCACAGTCCTTGGCCATTCTTTACAGAATAATGAAAAGAAAAGATAACTGATTCTGTGCCCAAAAGAAAAAGAAAGGAAATAAATGTTTTCTAGGATAGTGCACAAAGATCACACGATATAAGGTAATTAATGAACTACTACCCTACAATACTACTTAGTCGTACTATATTTTATCCTACAACATCCTGACACCATAATTACTGAATTATAAGCTATAAATTTCATTTTTTTCCATATTAAAGTGAAATCATAAGAATAAATGGACAAGAGGGTCCACCTTTTCAGTACAATATATCAAGTAAATGATATTACTAAGTCTTGGGATTAGTTTCAGCCACCTATTGGCCATCTTCAGCCAAAGAGTGCTTGTTCCCTATCAACTCCTTTGTTAACATGGCCTACCTGCTTCCTAAAACAAGTCAGACATTAGAAGATTATAACATTAATTTTTGTTATTATATATATTTTAATGTTATAGGCCTAGTTATTCCTACAACACTGTTTTTGTCTGATATACATATATTTTAGTTGTCACATAATTTGTTTAATTTTTATTTGGCTGAAGATGGCCACTAGGTTGTTTAAACTAGTCCCAAGACTTATGTAATATCATTTACTTGATATATTGTATTGGAAAGGTCAATTTATTCTTATAATTACTGAATATCAGTCATAATATTAAGACATATTGTATCAAAACTTCGTTCTGTTTCCGTTTCCTAGCAACTGGCGATTCTATCCCGAGTCTAGCATGGAACTACAGGATTGGAAAATCAACGGCATGCCAGGTGATAAATGAAACCACTCGTGCTATCTGGGATGCACTTCATGGGACATATCTACCGCTGCCTACTGAAGAAGATTTCCGGAGGATTGCGCAGGAGTTCTACACACAGTGGGATATGCCAAATTGCATTGGAGCTATAGATGGCAAACACATTGTCATTCAAGCTCCAAGCAACTCAGGCTCACAATTTTTCAACTATAAAAAGACATTCAGCACAGTTTTAATGGCAGTGTGCGATGCCAATTACCGTTTTACTTATGTTGACATTGGAGCTTATGGCTCACAGTCTGATGGGGGAATATTCCGTCAATCGGATTTTGGACATAGACTTTATGATTGTTTGCTCCCAATCCCTAACTCTCATCCCTTTCCAAATTCAACAAACCCCATGCCATACTACTTTGTTGGCGATGAGGCATTCCCCCTAAAAAGAAATTAAATGAGACCATTCTCAAAGGCTTCCTTAAATAGCTTAAAGACAAAGGTATTCAACTATCGCCTCTCGCGTGCTCGGCGAGTTATTGAAAATACTTTCGGTATTTTGGTTTCTCGGTGGCGTATTTTTCATAGAAATATCAACGCTAAGCCTGAAAATGTGGACAATATAACAAAAGCAACTGTGTGCCCTCACAATTTTTTAACAGTATCTGAAATGAATTCTCCAGCTAAATTATATTGCCCATCGGGATACGCTGATAAAGAAATGGATGGCCAGGTACAGGATGGTGATTGGAGGATGAACATTCCGGGAAATATGGGTGCACTGCAACGTTTAAGGGGTAATCGCCAACGAGTTGGTGCACGGAATGCAACGTTTGAGGCTCAAGATGTGCGGGATAAAATTGCCGACTACCTCGTTTCACCGGCAGGTGCAATAGATGGGCAAATTGAATACATTTTGAGAGGAACTTTACTCGCTGACTAGTGTTTCATTATTCATGTATTGTGATTTTAAATAAATATACATGTTAACTGAAAAATAAAATAAAAATATAAAAAAATTTCCACTTGTTTCACTGATATTTACAAATTGTTTCTCCTCCGTGCCTTCTCTTTTAAATAAATATACATGTTAACTGAAAAATAAAATACAAATATAAAAAAATTCCACTTGTTTCACTGATATTTACAAATTGTTTCTCCTCCGTGCCTTCTCTTTTAAATAAATATACATGTTAACTGAAAAATAAAATAAAAATATAAAAGAAATCCACTTGTTTCACTGATATTTACAAATTGTTTCTCCTCCGTGCCTTGTCTTTCGCTTCCACAAGGGTAGTCATAATCTTCAACGTACACTCGTCCTTTATATCCTCTGGCAGCTGAGATAAGCTCTCAGCAAAACAAACTGTGAAAAAAAATTTCTGCACTATTTTGCATTTTTTCTGTAATTTTACTTGCACTCTCTGCCACTAGTTTTAAATGTTTTTCTATTAATTCATCTTGTGGTGTAGAGGAGCACCGTTTTTTACCACGGCGCTCAATGGATGGGCTGGCCAGAGTTGGAGTCCACTGAGCAGCAGGGGGAGAAAAAGCAGTGACGTCAGAGCTGTTGTCACTCTCTACCTCTGTACCCCCAATGTCGAAAATTCTGAAAAAAGGAGAGAAAACACATTTAAACTGATGGCCGATTTGAGTGTAGTGAAACAGTAAGTAAACAAGAAAACATAGAAAATAATGTAAAGAAGACATATATCAATATATATACATACCCATCGTACTCAACGACGCAATGTTCAATTGCAGAGCAGCTGGGATCTGACTGGGAATTATTTCCCAAGTCTGGGAAATTACTGTACGTTTTCCGGGGCTTTATGTGGTCGTCTAAAAAAGACATTGCCTTCATTAGAGGCCACGGTTCTTTGAAGGACTTGCCTGCTCCACTTCTTGTCTCCATTTCCAGTAATTTTTTTTCTTTACAATATCGCTCTCTCAGGCATTTCACTCGCGACTGGCAATGAGCAACTGAAATACAATGAAATATGCTGTAGTACAAGTGTAGAAAATGTATTTATTTTCACAACCTCTGCTAACTTCTAGGTCTCATCAATGGTCGTATAATTAATTAAACTAGTTAGCTAACTAGTCTAGGTATGCACGAAAATTAAGGTTATGGGAAATCTCAAATTGTACTTACCGTCAGATTTCATTGCTACAGCAATTTGCTTCCACGTATTATCTCTCAATACAGAGTCCTTGTAAGTTTTTTTCCTCTTATCATACAAACAAGGATGATTTTGATATAAAATCACCAGTCTTTCGTCGAAAGAAGCCATCGCTCATGAAATACAATGTTCTGATTGGCAGGTTCTCAAACTTAACGTAAAATTAACCGCAAGAGCTTGGAGTTTGCAATCGCTTAATTTTACGGACTTGCGGTTAAGTTTACGTCGGCGCATTGTGAATGGTTCCATTAGATAACATGGCCGCTAACTTCTAATTTAACGTTAATTTTAAGTTTACGTTACGTTACGTTTGCATTGTGAATGGGGCTTAACTTCGTGACACAAGTGTAGGATGTTCCAAAATGATTCCAAGGAGTTAATAGCACCTAATTCGGGGAGTATTAGACATAAATCAAAGCAGTTAATGTTTATAGTATAGAATCCAAAGTGTTTTAAGGATAACAAATAATAACAATGAAAAATTGTTACATTCAGAACCGAAGATGGCGCGGAAATATATCCGCCGAGTTGGTACCCGCCCATATAGGAATTACACAGGAGAAACTGTCCAAGAAGCTTTGGAGGAAATTAAGAAAAATAAGATTTCATTCTGTAGCGCTGCAGAAAATTATGGTATCCATAGGAACACTCTGTGGATGAAATTAAAAGCAAAACATCCGATGTCGTATGGGAGACCAAAAGTCTTCAGTGAAGAGGAAGAACATGCATTCGCTGCTCATTCAATTGCCATGTCCATGTTCGGATTTCCCGTCACAACATACGACTTGCAGTGTGTGGTAAAATCGTATTTAGACTGCAGAGGACAAAGTTATTCTACGGACAACAGTGACATGGAAGATGTTCCACACGAAGACAGTGATGATAGCGCACCAAACGGAGAGTTGTCATTTGATGGAGAGGGAAATATTGCTCCAGTTTACCAAGAAAGTGATAAAACAACTGTAAATTATGTCATTGTGGTTTTTTGAGGGGAAATTCTTTCCAGGAATAATAACAAACGTAACAGAAAATGGCGCTCATGTAAAAGTCATGAAACGGTTTGGAAAGCAGTGGAAATGGCCAAGTGAGAAGGGCGTGATATTTTACGAGAATGAAATATTTATGAGAATTAACAAACCCATACAAAAAGGCAGAAGAGTGCTATTTGATGTGCCCGAAATGGAAATGATTGACGAGGAAAACTACATTCGCTATGCACTATAACAAACTGAGAAGCAAGTTAACTTTTCTCATGTGATTGTGTTTCTAAAATTAATGTTGTGTTCGTAATTTTGGGCAATAATATTGTTTTAATATAATGGATTTTTTTATTTTCTCCTTGTATTTAGTACCTATAGGCTCGATGAGGTCTAACTTTGTCATAGGGAGACTGTACCTCAATGTTTTCCATGAAGAATTTAGATGGCACTTTGTGACATTTTATTTTGAAAATATTTTGTAATGCATTCAAGAAAATGCAACCATAATTTCCTTGATTAAGGATAAAGGTTCTAGTTTTTGAATTGTACCGCTGAAAGAGTGCAAATGTGTATATATTCTGCTTTATTTTCAAAAAAAACACTAAAACTATCCCAATATAACCCCACTTTACGGTACCTAATAAAAGAAATAGACAGTGTGCAGGGGAAAGCAGCAAGATTTGTAACAGTGGCTTTCAGGAGAAACGGTAGTGTATCAGAAATGTTAGAGGAACTTGGGTGGGAAACTTTAAGTAAGAGAAGGGAGAAAACTAGACTTATAGGATTATATAGAGCCTATACAGGAGAAGAAGCATGGAGAGAAACCCATGAGAGGCTTCAGTTCGAAAATAATTATATCGGCAGTACTGACCACAAGTATAAAATTAGAAGGAATTTTAGCAGAAGGGATTGGGGTAAATTTTCATTTATTGGGAAGGGCGTGAAGGAGTGGAACAATTTGCCGAGGGTAGTGTTTGATCCTTTTCCAAAATCTGTACAGATATTCAAGAAGAGAGTTAACAGCAACAGGGAAAATAAATGAAATGATAGAAGGCATCCGACCAATGCAGGCTATTGTAAATAAAATGGGTGTGATTAAATTAATTCCATCCCCTGGCCCATGGAATTTGGACAGCCAAAGTAGGGGACTGCCTGTAGGGGTGAAGTACAGTGGGGAATTCGAGGGCACTGGGACCGCTACGGTAGCTGTGAAGGCCCTTCAGGAACTCTGAAAATTGGTGGCAAAAGGGGCTCTGATTAAGACGCAGCAGGTTGTTATGCTACTTAGGTTCCAAACTGGGTATTAAGTAAATTTCTTAACAACGAGCTGTGTGTTTAATAGAAAAATTGTTAGCGTAAATTTTGTATTATTGTATTCTAGAAAAATTTTCTTCTTCTCTTGTTAATTTAAAATTTAGTGCTTGACAATACTGTATTTTAGTGTACCATTTGCCACCGAGGTAGACACCTCATTTGCAAATAAATAGATTTAGATTTGATATTTCAGAACGTGATAGAGCCTCCGCGGCTCAGGCTGCAGCGCACCGGCCTCTCACCGCTGGGTTCTGTGGTTCAACTCCCGGTTACTCCATGTGAGATTTGTGGTGGACAAATCGGAGTTGGATCAGGGTTTTCTCCGGATTCTCCGGTTTCCCTGTCATATTTCATTCCAGCAACACTCTCGAATACTATTTCATTTGCCATTCATTAATTATTGCCCCGGAGTAGTGCAACAGGCTTCGGCAGCCGGCAAAATTCCTATCGTCGCTGCTAGATGGGCCTTCATTCATTCCATACCTGACCCGCTTGAATGACTGGAAACAGGCTGCGGATTTTTTTCAGAAGGTGATTAAAGCCGTGGAGGATAGTGGATTCCTTGTGATAAGAATTGTGACGGACAATCACAAAACAAACGTCTTCAAGTTTAGACATTTTGGACAACCTCAGATATCCAGACGATAATATTCCAATCAAACTAGAAACAGGAAATCGAAACCTAATTTGCGGGTATTAGGTTCGTGTTGTTGAAGAGAGGATGGAGTGTGGCATTTGTGTCAGAATCATCTCACTGCCTAGAGCTTCGACACCGCTAAATGGAACTGATTATGCATCAGGACAGAGGAGGAGTTCGATACCCAAAACCTTGTTTTGTTGCTCTGGAGAAGCATCTGCAGGAGGTTTTTTTTAAGCTGCTCTTCCTATTGTGGAAGTCCTTCAGACGTACGAGCGAAATACGAGGACTGCAACGTCTTCCCTTTCAGAATACCTGGCGAGTTGGCCGTGCGTTTAGGAGCGCGCAGCTGTGAGCTTGTATCCTGGATATAGTGGGTTCGAATCCCACTCACGGCAGCCCTGAAAATGGTTTTCCGTGGTTTCCCATTTTCACACCAGGCAAATGCTGGGGCTGTACCTTAATTAAGGCCACGGCCGCTTCCTTCCAACTCCTAGGCCTTTCCTATCCCATCGTTGCCATAAGACCTATCTGTGTCGGTGCGACGTAAAACCCCTAGCAAAAAAAAGACCTATCTGTGTCGGTGCGACGTAAACAAATAGTAAAAAACCTTTCAGATTGTGGTTTGTTACAGTGGGAGATCAAAGAACATCAGCAAACTGTTAGTGATATATTCCGAACCAAGTTTGGAAGACCTCTAGTATTTGATATTGCGATTGCATGGACCCAAAAAGTACGGTACCACTCCAAGCCTTCGTCCAGGAAAATCTTTAAAATATGCATGAAGAGGCCAACTGCAACTTCATACAGGTAATATTGCCGATATGTAATATCACTGATGTAATTTACGAGCTTCAGTGAACATATGACCATACTGCATAGTGTTTTGTAGGCTGTCGTCATTATAATAAGTTTAGAACATTGTACGTCTATGCCTGCCATCTAGCGGAGAAATTTTGTCGCAGCGTAGTCGCGGAAAGTCTCACATTAGAGCTGGGAACGGTAGGAGCGGAGCGGAGCAGTAGTTTTCGCTCGTCCTCCGGAGACCTCCGGTAGTCCTCCGATTGAATTCACTGGCGGAAAATTCAAATGCTTTAATGAGGGCAATGTTGTAACGGTGATATTAGGAGGAATTCGAATTTAGATTTAATTATTCCACAGATGCATGTGTTCCCCTACGTTTGTCATTCAAATGCTGTAGTCGTTTCAAGATCGCCGCATTAGTTGTTACGCTATGAATAACAGATTTTGATCTGTTGAAATTCAGTTTGCGTCCGCCTCTTCGGTGTACTGGTTTGTGTGATTAGCTTCCACCCACGGAAGCCCGGGTTCCATTCCTGGCTCTGCCACGAAATTTGAAAAGTGGTACGAGGGCTGGAACGGGGTCCACTCAGCCTCGGGAGGTCAACTGAGTAGAGGTGGGTTTGATTCCCCCCGCAGCCATTCTGGACGTGGTTTTCCGTGGTTTCTCAGTTCTCCTCCAGGCAAATGCCCGGATGGTACCTCACTTACGGCCACGGCCGCTTCCTTCTCTCTTCTTTGTCTATCCCTTCCAATCTTCCCGTCCACCCGCAAAGCCCCTGTTCAGCATAGCACGTGAGGCCGCCTGCTGAGGTACTGAGCATCCTCCCCAGTTGTATCCCCGACCCAGAGTCTGAAGCTCCAGGCACTGCCTTTGAGGCGGTAGAGGTGGGATCCCTCGCTGAGTCCGAGGGAAAAACCGACTCTGGATGGTAAACAGATAAAAGAAGAAGAAGAAGTGTATAGAATAATGTAGACTGAATATTGCAATATATTATGCCCCTGTAAATGCATTTATAATGTTATAATAGTTAAAATGTAGAAGTAATAATCATATTCCATTGCATGTTAACAGGTGCTATATACGATGCTCTTACATAAATTATACTCGTAGCTCATTTATTACTGAAGAAAGAGAACTGATTGGAATTGTTTTTATGCTGTACTGGGCTGAGTAGTTCAGACGGTAGAGCGCTGGCTAGTGGTTGGGACGGAGCGGAGCAGTTGTTGGGACGTCATCACCTGGTTTTACCGAGTAAACTACGGAGTGAATGTGATATAGCGGCACGTTTAAACACGTTATTGGTATGACAACGTAAAAGTATTTCACCCGTTTATTCAATGCCCTTTCTCACAACATAACTGTCTCGCTTAAGACAGCAATGTTGTTTTCTGCTGCTGAAGCCGACCTGCTAATTTCATCTTTGTGATGCCTCTTGATATGATCCCACAAATTTGATGCACTACCACCCGTCGCGTAAATGCGGCCGCAAAATTTGCATTTTGCTGATGTTTATCATCAGTAATTTCAAAGAAATGCCATGCATCAGACGGTCTTCGTGGCATTTGTGGTACAAATTTCTGTAAAAATTTATTAAATTCCTTTAAATATTCTAAAATATGAATACCATCTAAAAATGGGATTAAATATCAAACTAATACCACAATTATTTTCTAATATACTTTGCATTATCTACAAAACACAACAAGCAGAGGAAATATAGACGCAAAGTTATTAAGCAAGACTGAATACAGGGGCAATACACTTACAAGGGTAGGCCACGACGTTCGGATCACGGACTACCTTCAAACTTTGTACACATTTAGTAGTCCATTAGGATAACATAATGTGCAAGTAGTAAGGCGTATTACGAAGGCGTTGTCGAGAAAATCGCAAGATAAATTTTCGCGTCAAATATGTACCGGTGCGTTGGGGTTACGAAAACGAAACGGTGGTGGTCGAGTGGTTAGCGTTCAAGCTCCGTAATCGCTGGTTCGAGTCCTGCTTCTCGCTTTGTTTTTCAACACTGGTCATTTTCTTTAAAATGCTATTTGTTCGGGGCGTCGATCCATGTGGATCTTTGGCCCTACTGGCACGATATTGTATGAACCTGCGTGTAATTGGAATGACGGTAGTGTGGAATGTTGTGTGTGAGGAAAGGAAAAGAAAGGACGTCAAAAACACCCAGTCCCCAGGCCAGGGATATTAATCATTACAATTAAAAAACCCTGTCCCGCCTTTAAATCGAACCCGGGGCCGCCGGGTGACTGGCGTAGGCGTTGCACCCTACACCGCGGGGCCGGACAACGCTGTTCGTAGTTCAGAGGAAATATAATGAAAAAAAGTGTATTCTGTTTACACTAACGATAAATGAGAATGTATATATTTCATATATTCGCCTTCTTCACATTAACAAAGCAGTATTTACTACGTCGCTACCACATCCGTTGCGCTTCTCCACTGTAAATGCGAAGCAGTACACATTCAGTCCCGTTCCTCCGTCCTCCGCTCGCCCACCGAAAACACCGATTGGTTTCCAAGCAACAGTTTACTACTGTAGAATACCGGAGGGAGCGCTGCACTCGCACTACCGATTGCAATCATAGGACCAACTGCTCCGTTCTCAGCCCTAGCTCACATAGAGCGGGTGGTTTAGGAGGATGGAGACGGCGGTGGTGTTGCCCCGATTGTCCATGCCCGTAGGTAAACGTATCGAGTCGGCCGTGCTGCAATAGTGGTTTGGTACTAATTTATGCGCGCAGTGCTACAGAACGTGTAAACAGCTGGTTATCCAAAGATGGTGGATGTCACTTCTGACGTTTGTTATTATTGTTAGTTAGAATGGAGTGTTTTCCCACTCTCATACTGTCTAATCGTGATGACAGTAATATTGTCCTTTAATGTGCAAACATGTGACAGTAATATTGATGCAATGTAGCGATTCACTCGTGATAATGAACAATCGGTTATTGATTCCCGTAAGCCATTCATTAAACATCCGAGTGTGGCACGATGAATTAAAATTTCGTACGAAAAATTTACTCGCTATGCAATAAACAATGGAAATTGTTGGTGATTTCGAATACAATAGTAAAGATTTGATAGGCCATGGAGCGTTCGCGGTTGTGTTTAAGGGTAGACATAGGAAGGTGTGTTGTATTATGCTTTGTTAATATATCAATATTTATTTGTTTGGTTTGCATTTCATTAGTTATCACCTGTTTATTTTGTTTTAGAATACTAGTTTCGTGGTAGCAATAAAGAGCATCACAAAGAAGAATTTGGCAAAGTCTCAGAATCTTCTTGGGAAAGAAATTAAAATTCTCAAGGTAAGCATTTCAACTGGGTTCTTTTCAACAGTAATCTGTTACTGGTGTTTAGTAAACTACTTCGAATTCTCCGCATGTATGTTTACCTTTTCAAGAGTTTGCTGTTAACATGTGCATTACATTTTTCTTGATATTATATGAGGTTATGTTGCTAGGTTTGTTTTTGGAAATTGCTAACTCTGTCTTTGAAAACATCACTCTGATAAGATTTTACTTTTTTATATGAAATGCAGCTTCTATTATTTTTCCTGCTCTGTTCGTACCTGCGGGGAAAATTAATTTTTAGACTTTTAATTTGTATTCCTCATGATTAGTGGGCCATTACTTACGTTGGCACGAACTACTTGTTTAAATTTTCTCCTTGTGCTGTATCTAATGCAAGATCACATCAGCATGCAGTTTTTATCCTTTGATGATTAACACCAGTGTTGTAAACTTACATTTTAACATGTTAATTGTTAGGTTTCATGGATGGTATTACCTTTCTTCACTTGTCCATTTATTATTAATCCAGGTACTCTGTGGCTCATGTGGCAGTGCGCCGTGCTGTCGCCGCTGGATACTGTGGTTCAAATCCCGGTCACTCCATGTTAGATTTGTGCTGGACAAAGCAGAGGCAGGACAGGTTTTTCTCCGGGTACTCCAGTTTTCCCTGTCATCTTTTATTCCAGCAACACTCTCCAGTATCATGTCATTTCATTAATCATTGCCGCAGAGGAGTACGACAGGCTTCGGCAGCCGCCACATTTCCTATCCTTGCCGTTAGATGGGGCTTCATTCCATTCCTGACCCGGTCGAATGACTGGAAACAGGCTGTGGATTTTCATTTTCAATGAGAATATAGTAACATGTTTGTAAACCTTCTATCAGTCATCTCTCGCATTTAATCACCCTTAAATGTCAACCGAGTTTGTCAGGATTTGATTCTGTAATTTGCATGTAGACGGCCAAAATTATGTTGCACACTTGCTGGAAATCATAGTCTTTGAGATCCATATTGTTTCCCTCGCAATTGTTTGTAGTACATGTATAGGTAGATAGATTGGCCCCATTATATACTTTTACCGTGATGTCTGTTACCTCCACTTAATGTATCAAAATTACCAAAATCCTAATAGTTTTCACTTGATAGCAGCTTCATTAGTGTGTTGCTGAACGATGTAGAAATTGAACATCTTTCCTACTGAGAGTTTAACGCAGGTTTTATTTTAGCACTTCTGCAGCACTATTGTGTTTTCTTGTTTAGTCTATCCTTATTTAGAAACCACGTATCTGAGGTAATTTAAATCAATATGACACAGTTTGATTTAGTGTGAATTTCTTTTGTAAGAAACCACCAGTTTTGTTTTTGAATACTTACTTGATATAATCTTTTCTTTTCATTTTTGATTCAAGTCATGCTATGCTACAAATATTTGGCAGCTTATCAAGCTAAGCCATCTCTTTTCAGGCTGTGAATGTCCTTGGAGGGATGGAATTTAAAGTTTTCCACTATCTGCAACCCCTTGGCATAAGGTAGTTAGCCCTATGCTATGCCTGGCAGTTAACATGGTACTCATTTTTTGTGTAGGGAGATGGAACATCTGGACCATGTGTCTCGCTGGTAGTGAAAATCTCATTTCTAAAGTTTTTGGCTTCCTGACGAATCAGACCCACATCCCTCTGGGAACTGGTTTTGATGTCCTTGGCTAGGCAGGCACATTTAGAATCTCATAGTGGTCTTGTGTAGTCATGTCTGGATGATTGTTTTTGATGAAACTGCTCATTTAATTTTAACTTTACTGAATCCGACCCAGGCCTTTAATTACCTGTAACAAATTATTCTTGTTCAGAAAATATTAGTCTCGCTCAATTTCTGTGTAGAAGGATGAATTATGTGAAATTATTCATCAGAACCCAAGTTAAATTTTTTCTGATAACTTTGTTAGGCCTATAATATTTTTTTTTGTGGGGGAAATTAAGGAACCTTTTGGATTTGACATTGTTTTTTCCACAACATTTTATGTTTTATTTTGAGAATATTTAACTGCTATGCAGAAAGCAGAATTGCAAAAATAGTGTTGACTTGATTATTTTTATTTAATCTAAAATTTGGTTATTGATTTCAATCTGTGCAAGCTAGGCTTGCTCCTCTCTCTCGAGCCTATGTATGAAATGCTTACTTGATATTATCTTTTCATTTATTTTTTATAATAAAAAAACCATTTTCATTATTTCAGTTTTACTGGTAGCATATATCTGACATACTGTGCCGAAGTGTTTTATTATCACTCTGCGTTTAGCATTCTGTGATGGTGAAGTTCTCGTGAAATTTAGTACCCACATACACATTTATATGGGCATCAAAATTGCTGTTTGGGTTATCAGTTGATTGACTGGTTCGATTCAGCTTTCCATGCCACCCTAACCTGTGCTAACCTTTTCATTTCTGCATTAAATGTTACATGTATCCTTAATCTGTTTGCCGTATTCATGCTTTGCCCTACCTCTACCATTCTTGACCTCTAAATTTCCCTCCAGAACCTACTGCAAAAAATTCTTGCTGGTCCAAGATGAATGTTATCAGCTAGGCCTATCTCTTTTTCTGATCAAGTTTTGTCAAATCAACTCCTGCAAACTTGATTCTTCCTTTGTGATCTCACCCTCAGCATTCTTATATAATACCACAGTTCAGAATCGTCTAGCCTCATTCTTTCTGTGCCAGTCCACGTTTAACTTCCACGCAATGCTACGCTCAAAAAACTTTTAGTATCATTAGTTATTCTACTTCCCATGCAGCAGTGTTCATCTACTTCCTTTAACTCTTCAGCACTGATGCTCTACGTTGTAACGTAAGTACTGGCCCTTATTCTCGCACACCCATTTATATTTTTAAAAATATTCTCAATTATAACCAACAAACAGTTTGAATTATTTTAAAACTTTAAATGGTATGTAAAGAACAGGTAAGTTTATGCTTGTGCTTGCTTGTGGTACATTTTACAGGTGCACTTAAAATTCTGAAAATTATTGTAAAAATGTGGAATGGTAATGTATAACCTATAACACAATTAAAAAGTTCTGAAATATGGGAGCGAAAGCTGGGTGGATTCAGGATATCTTATTCATAAGTTAGAAGTAACAGATATGAAAGTAGCAAGAGTGATTGCTGGTACAAACAGGTGGGAACAATGGCAGGAGGGTACTCAGAATGAGGAGATAAAGGCTAATTTAAGAATGAACTCGATGGATGAAGCTGTATGTATAAACCGGCTTCGGTGGTGGGGTCATGTGAGGCGAATGGAGGAGGATAGGTTACCTAGGAGAATAACGGACTCTGCTATGGAGGGTAAGAGAGGTAGAGGCAGACCAAGACGACGATGGTTAGACTCGGTTTCTAACAATTTAAAGATAAGAGGTATCGAACTAAATGAAGCCACAGCACTGGTTGCAAATCGAGGATTGTGGCAACGTTTAGTAAATTCAGAGGCTTGCAGACTGAACGCTGAAAGGCATAACAGTGTATAGTGATGAATGAATGAATGAATGACATGGCTATTGCAATTATTTGATATTAAAAACATTTTAAAACACAACATGCAAGACATTTCCTTCGAAAAGAATCACACTGGACCTGAATCTTTATAATTGAATTTGCTGTTCATAAACTGTTACGAAATAGTACAACCCTGGCATGAAAATTCAGCATGACTTTTGCAAAAGTTGCAAAATTAAGCCTACTGGGTCTTACTGTCTTTTTTGCACATGTGGCTCATTATCTTCCTCTTCCATGTCTGATTCATCAGTTTGATTCTAAATCACTTTCACAGTCTCCTTCCAGTAACACTCTTGTACTCTCACTTTCTTGTTCACTGGCATAATCAACATATCCCATCACCCTTGATTTTCACTGAAATCCTGCAAAAAAAAAAAAATCCTTAGCAAATAGAAATTATAAAGAATGCTTCAACCACACGATCTTCGAAAACTTCCCTTGTACCTCCATAGACCAATTAGCATTATCTTGAATGAAGTAATCATTACTCCTTCTTCCGTCAGCTCTTGAAAGAAAGGTCTGAGAATGAGGTCTATATATTGATCATCATTTATTGTTTCACAGAAAAATAGAGGCCGTATATTTCTTTGAGCACTTATTACGCACCAAACTCCTATTTTTACATCATCATGAAGTGGGCGAACATGCAGCTGGTGGGGATTTTCTGCACACCAGTAGTGATTGGTTTGAATATTTGCATAGCCACTTAAGTGTAGCCAGGCCTCATCACTTTAAAATAAAAGTGGGTCAACAAACCCATCATGAACTGACTGAAGTAACCCGTTACAGTACCGGACCCTAGCAAAACTGTCAGGTCCTCTTAAATCTTGGGCAGGGGTGGGTTTGTATGGTTTGGCTTTTAACAGTTTTGCTGCTTTGTAGGCAGTGTACGGTGAGACGTGACAGGGATTTTGTTGGAGTTCTTTCGAAGAGAGCTCCTATTCGTCAAGCTTTTCCTCTGTTACAACGGTTCTAAGCACCTGCTTTATATGAACATTCATCGCATGTACCAATTATTAACACAATTCACAATAGTTATTTAAGTTACTCCTTCTAATTTTGTATACAGCATGTATCACAAATTATGAAATTATGAAACGATTACAATAAATAATACCCTCTCCCTAATCTATGATTTTCGAGATTAAGGGAGGCGGGTATCTTGAATCTTGTTAAAACGGTTCGTCTCCTGCGTGATTTTTTTGTTAAGAATGGACCCGGTGGTGCGGAACTTCTTTACTAATATATGTACCTTTCTCCTGTGGGGAGGGAGGATGTCAGGAAATTTGTGAATGAATCGAAAGTGGCATTCTGTATAAGAAGAATGCTTCGCATAGCACAACACAATGAATACACGCTGTTCTACTGTATACATTACTCATTAAACACACTATTAGTATTTCTACAGAAACTACGCTATTTTGAAGCGAACACGTTGAACATGCTACCAGTGTTGAACTAAACAGTTGCTGTGAAGCAATGGTTATCGCTACCGTACTGCATTAGATCATCTTAGCCGGTCACGAAGCAATATATCTCTCAGCAGATGAATCAGCCGGCCGCGCTATTGCCTTCAATGTATGTTCCCGTGACACACGGAGCCAGCCAAAGAAAGACCCTGTATATCTGCCGCCTGGTTGTACCGTTCCACGACACACTCCTTGCCGTTGAGCAAGCGTTATAAAAGTCTGGACAACAAACTCATCCTTGATATTGTGAGGTAGCAAGTTGAACGTCGGGTCATTTCCTTTTATCTCCATGCTGGTGTGATATTTGTCTACTGGCTGTCTCTTTCAGAAGTGCACTCCTTGACCATAAGCAAGTTGATGCAGTTTATCGCAACACACTCTCCTTTGCCTTCCTGTCCATTTGCCATGCACCATCTCTTGAAAATCCTGTACAATCCTGTCAGTGAACTATAGGTAGATCCACTAGCTAGCTTTGTTTTTATTTTACAGCAGTGTTGGTCATTGTTAAACAGGAAAACACTTTTAAAGGGGCCTGTTTACTTTACATTCAAATGGATTAAGCACTGAACAGAATTAAAATTATCACCATCAGCAGGTGTTAGTTACTTTTGAAAGATTGTGAGCAGATTTCCAAGCTTGAAAGTCTCTCTGGATTTCCTGTGCTCTGAAGAGGAATCAACACTTAAAGTAATGAAATCCTTTTTTGTTTCGTAGGGCTGAAAAAAATGCCTTACGCATAGTATTTTATTGTATTATTTTATTTGTTGCACTCACAGAAACATGGTTGAAAGTATTTCACGCTACTTCTCGTGTACTAAATTAATACATTTAGGTGCAAACAGGTGTTTGGAAATTGAAAGTTTCGCTCGCTGGGGCTTGTACACTAGTTGCCGTGGATAAGGGAGGAAGTGATGTATACTTTTTCCTTCAGATTGTTATTCTTGTTTTATATGCATATTGACAAGGCAGGAGGTGGAGGCAAACTGCAGTGTTGCTTTGCTCCTCTCTGGATAGTTTCTTCTCTTCCATATCACTTGATTCTTATCACTTCATTTTGAATTATCTTCAGGTTCTATAATAACTTTCTTGAATCAACAGTATTAAATGCCTTTTCCAGATCTCCAAATGCTTTGTATGTGGGGTTGCCTAGTTGTACTTCCTCTTAAAACTATAATCTCTTATCAGTGATACTTTGTGAATGACTGCATGTTTTCAGAAGTTAAACTTGTCTTCTCGCAACTTTGTTTCAATTTATTTATCCACTTTTCTATAAACATTTTGTGTTAAAATTTTGCAAGTATAAGATACTGATCTATTGGTGCAATCATTTTCACTCTTGTCGGCACAATATTTTCGAAGAATGGGGATAACATTTCTTTAAATATCAGATGGTTATAAACTGAACTAAATATTTGAAATTAAACTGGGGTTTTCTTAAAAAAAATGTTTTATTTTTCAACCCTGTGCAGTATGCTTTTTTTTTTTGACCTTGTCATTCTCTTCCTCCTAGATGTTCCCTTACTTTAGCTCAGCATTTGTGTATTAATTATTTATATACACTCTAGGTAAAATGGAATTTATAACACCACAAAGGAATGGGTCATTTGTGTTGGTGTTGGAGATATGTAATGGTCCCAGCTTGGAACGTAAACAGTACCATTTTCAGACCAATCAGATTGTTCATACGGCCCTTCCCACCTGATTGGTCATGGATGAACTACTTCGTGTATGGAGGCCTTGCAATTTGTCTCCACCGATTTGATCCATTTTTAATATATGTGCAGGCTGTGGTGAGAACTTTCACTGGTTCATATTGCAAGGCATAACTCCCACCTAATTTTAACTCTTAAGGTACAGTTCATAACATCTGACTTCCCACAGAAAAGTACATGACAACATGCATATTAGTCAACCAAAATTGTTAAATACTTATTACTGTATTTACGGTTAATGTATTTGTGATACAAATAATGTATAAACTAAATATTGAAAACAAGCCCATGCAAAGACTATGGAGGCGAGACTTGATCCATAGATCATGAGCTTGTGAAGCAGAAAGCTTGCGCATTGTGCTACATACTTGTCAGAATCTGCTGCATGCTAGTGTGGAGCACACTCAAAATATTCAAATTCCATTTGTTCGGAATTAGATAGGGGTCTTGCCTTGCAAATTGCACCAGTGAGAGAGCACGGTATGGCCTTGCATATATATTGAAAACAGCTCAGATTGATGTGAACACGTTGACAAGGTCTCCTTGCTGGTTGACATGTAGTTTGAGGTACAGTGACGTGAAGCGTTCGCTTGTGAAATATAGTTAATCTATGACTTTGAAGTTTCATAGTATGTCAAAGCTAATGTACGATATATAAAATTAGAAAATAACGGAAGGAAGGAACCACTTAATAAAAAATTATACATGAAAAAATTATAATTTAAGAGAGTGACGTGTTTCGTTCTCAAAAGAACAAAATTTAATCAGACCCAATTAGATCACAGTTTTTATTTTTTTTAAAGAATTTATAAATGTTATGAACAACGTAAAAACATTTATGTTAAAATTTTGTGTACTATTAAATTTTAAGCGCTTTCCCCATAACTGCCATTTCATCCAGTGTGAATAACATTGTACATAGCTTTGACTGTAGTTTCTCATTCCCTGACTACATACCGTTTTTCACTAAATTCTGTTTGTCCATTTTCTCGTGGCTCGACCTTGAAATGGACTTAGCAACAAAATTACAAATTCATGAATATCTGTTATCATAGCTGGTATGGTAAAAATGTATAAGACATAAATGATCAGAAATGTAATTCGATGTATCTTTTTGTTATACAGTGTTTATCGACAGGACCACTAATAACATAAATATATGAGAATTAAATTTTAGGCCTTCCCCGAAACTACCATTTCACTCACTGTGAATAAAATGATTTATATAGTCTAAATCGTAGTGGCTCGTTCCCTGTCTTTACATACCGAATTTCATTAAATTCTCTTCAGCTGTCTTCTCGTGATGCGTGTACATACATACAGACAGACAGAAATTACGGAAAAGTAAAAAGTGCATTTCCTTGTTACTGTGGACACGGCTGATGCAGAAATGTCATACAGGACATACAAAACTCTTATTTTATGTAGGCCTACGTAGATTTAATTTCGTGATACAAGTATTGAATTTTTTTAAACATGTCCAATGAAAGTCAAATTAGATCAGAAAAATTAAAAGTGATTTAGTGGGCTCAACTACTACGTGCTTAACTGTATTTTTCTGATGATCATATCTTGTTTGAAACCCATTGTTGACTTAGAATATAATTATAGATCTTATGGGCATGCACTTTTATGGTGGAATTTCTAAATATGAGGGCTATCATATCACTGTACCTCGTAAACTACACGTCAACCAGCAAGGAGACCTCCGTCAGCCATAATTCAACTCCTATGATAATATCTGGCTAGTGGCTGGCAGCTATCAGCTTGCTTTTGAAAGATAGTGGGTTCGAAACCCACTGTCGGCAACCCTGAAAATGGTTTTCTGTGGTTTCCCATTTTCACACCAGGCAAGTGCTGGAGCTGTACGTTAAGGCCATAATTGCTTCCTTCGCACTCCTAGCCCTTTCCTATCCCATTGTCACCATAAGACCTATATTTGTTGGTACGATGTAAAGCCAATTGTAAAAATAATAAAATCTAGGCCTTCCTTTACAACACTTCTACAGTTTAACACTAACAACTCGGTCATCCTTACTTGACATGCAGCTCCGTTCACTGTTGTTGCTGCTCTGTAGTCCACCTGTATTCCTGAATGTCCTACCTATATAAGGCCAATTCCAGGCGTCGCGTGTTTACATTTCTTTCTAACATATATACTAGCAGTTTCTCGCTGGCTCCACCCGCAATGTACGAAGTACGGTGTTGTTCGTTACTATCCTCACGGATGTATCTGCAGAGTTTCGAGTTAATGAAATAAAGCACATGATCTGCTGTGGTAATAGAATCTAATATTATGTCAACAAAACACTTGAAAATACATCACACAAAGAAATTGGATTAAACATTCCTTGGAACAACACTACGCGCCGAACTGTTAAAAAGTCCTTCAAAGATCTTCGTCATGGAGACAAATGTACTCGTAACTGTTCTCAATCTACCAATTAAAGTTGTTATTACCTCGAAAGTGATTGATCCACTGAGTGTTTTTAGACCAAACCGAACTGCGTACCTCGATTAGAACGAAAGATATGATTGCTTCAATGAGAAAAAATGTTGAAGAAATGAGATGTCAAATTGAATGTGCACTCATAACTTTCCTCAGAATCAACCAATTTGAATAGTCAAGAGCCAAAATGAAAGAGCTTGATCCACTGAGTGTCTTTAGGGCAAATCGAACTCTGAACCTCAATTAGAACCAAAGATATGATTGCTTCAAAGAGACAAAAAATTGAAGAAATCAAATAATTTGAGGAAGGCGGGAGTTAAGTGATTTATAATACCTGATGACAAATCTGTGCATGAATACCTTTCAGTTTAAAAAAAATGAAGGAAATCGACCGGATAGAATGGCCGGACTGACTGACTTTAGTTTTCATAATTTTTTTAAATATCTAGATGAAACTTATCATCTAAACAAAATGAGATTTATGCATAACATCTAGATGATACTTAACAACCTCCACAAATTTCATTGTTGTAAACCTGATGTATGCGATTTTATAAAATTTTAAACGTAGCGATCGGCAGTGGTGTACCAAGGCTACTTGGCTCCCGGGTTTAACTAGATGGTAGTTGCCCCCTAACACTAAAAGGTTCAAGGATCAATGAGTTTAATTTAAACACAGTTCATTGTTCATAAATACTTAATTTAAGGAGTAGTATGTCACTTTAACACATTATAAAGAGAAAGATATGAATAAAATAAAACTGTAAGTATTAAAAGGTTAGTTTGTTTGAAAAATATTAAAAAATAAAAATAAAGAAAAAAGTTTCAGAATCATGACAAAAATTTTAAAATTGTGCCTTCCTGGCCTTGATGGATGCAAACTTACACATAATAGAGTTGAAGTCTATAGTAGCATCCACATCACATTCCGTTGAAAAAAATTGTTAAATTACTTAGTCTTTCTTGCGTCATTGTGGATCTGAAATAATTTTTAATGAGGTTCAGCTTATTAAAAGATCGTTCACAAGATGCAACAGACACTGCTATCGTTAAAAGTAGTGTTAAAGCGATGATCAAGTTACTGTATGCCTCTAACCGCAAACAAGATAAATATAACAGCATATCTTTGGGTTTCTTCAAGTCCATCTTTTCATTACTTTTTTGATCTTCGTAATAAAACTATGACAACTTTAATATCTTCAAAGAGTTCTTCTCCAGTCAAATCTTCAGGGTACTTCTCTGTAAGTTTGAAACATTTGCTCTTTAGGGTGTTCGAAGTGTTTTCATTTCGGGTTTCATTACGAATGTATTCATCAAAATTACAGAGGAAGCCAAAACTCTCATCCCGTTCCCTGATATTGGCGAACCGTTCACTTAACTCGCAAATAAGTTTATCTAAGATCTCTATTGTGCTCCACTTAACTTCTTTCTAGGAAAGTCCAGCATCATTAGTGGCTTCCCCTGACATTTTCCGCTTCACTCTTTGTCTTCGTTCCGTAGGTTCTCCCCATTCCTCACACTTCTTAGTAGATTTTGATATAACATCAACTGGAAGGGTTTTCTTGGGGAGCTTGTAGACAAGTTATTACATAAGTGTACGAAATGCCTTCGATTTGCAAAGTTTTCTGCGTTCGGTCAATGTTTGGAAGTACCTCATGCCAGAAAAATAGCAGAGTTTGAAGTCAAATCTTTTTATTGCATTAATTAACAGCGCTGTACTCTGTCTTGTATCGACGGTTTTAGTTGCAGCGTGTCTCAATTTTTCTAGAGCATGAAACACTCCATCTAACTGAGATGATAAGGCTTCATGGCTTCTGCTTTAGAACTCCATCTTGTATCTGAGTGGCCCTTGACCAATAAGCTGACATATTCCTTGAGGAAACTTAAAAGGGTCCACCTTTTCAATACAAAAATGTTATAGTTTATTTACAACATATATTTACACTTGGAACTAGTTTCGACGCTGTTTGGCGTCATCTTCAGCCAAAATGTGGGAAATAGGCTAGCATGTAGACATTTATATTACACAAGGCGTTACATTAAACAATACACATCTTACGAGGAGATAAAAACAGGGACAAATATAGAAACAAATGAATCGTTGAGAAAGCAAAAGTTAAACATATTAAAAATAACCTTAACCACACATCTTGCAGTGCGAAAATATTCGCCTTGAATGATTCCTGAATACAAAATGCACGCGCACACATTTCTGAAGAGCCAGCAGGCAGGAAAAAGCAAAGTGAAACCTTAACAGTTCTTCTGAGAAGAGTTCATCATTTTTTCTATGTTCCGACTAACTAATGAAGTCTCCCTTGAGTTCCTGATAAACATACACAACAGGAGATTCTCCTTCACTCTCAACAATAGCTATAAAGACCAACGGTAAATTGCATTTTAAATATTGTGCAGAGACGTGAAAGCATGATCTTGAACATGATATAACTTCATTTTTTTTTTTTTTTTCACAAGGTGTTACATTAAACAATACACATCTTACGAGGAGATAAAAGCAGGGACAAATATAGAAACAAATGAATCGTTGAGAAAGCAAAAGTTGTACATATTAAAAATAACCTTAACCACACATCTTGCAGTGTGAAAATATTTGCCTTGAATGATTCCTGAATACAAAACGCACGCGCACACACTTCTCAGTTCAATACGGACAAAAATGAAATTCTTAGATTTAAATGTTCCTTGAGGACGCTCCACCTGTGTGTCGAACTAGAGAAAAATGCATACACTTGTTGAACTGTTCCAAAAAACATCACTGCACAAACGTTGACATGAGCAGTATGAATGCCAACCAAATTGAGTGAGTGGTTGTCACAGGGAACAAACACGGCTTGATGGTTCAATTCTTTTAAACGTTGTTGGACACCATTGTGAATTCCAGCCATTGTCCCCTGATTGTCATAGGACTGACCTCTACACTCTGCAGAGTTCAAGCCATCTTCATCCAGTTTCTTTTTTATTACCTCAGCAATTCTATTGGCAGTTTTGTCTTTGATTGAAATAAAATCTATGAAACATTCCTCAATTTCAACTGAACTTTGCTTTACTTCCAGAAATCTTATTACCTAGGACATTTGTTTGTCATGTGACGTGTCACGAGTGCTATCAAATATAATACTGAAGTACTTAAAAAGCTTGCAGGAAGTAATAATATTGCCACAAACATGGTCCCCTAAAATGTTTATAATTTCATTCTGTATTCTAGGTGAAAGATATGATAAATGTTGCGGGTTATTGGTCACTGATTGAAAATGGGCCCTCATAACAGGATCACCTTTACCCAAATATTGCAATAGAGCAAGAAAATTCCCCGAACTGCATGTAGTTTCTTCTAAAACTGATTGTCTGTGGCCTCATAGGGCTAAGTTCTATTGAGCCAATGTCTGAATGCTAGCAATTATGCGTTCCAGAACTTCTCTCCAAATTCTGCTTTGTTCTAATATTTATTGCTGAATAGTGCTGTCAATTACTGAGTCTTGTTTTAACCTTCACTCTAAGCTTTTCCACTCCATAAAGGCAATCCTGTGGGCAGGGCTGTTTTCATGAACTTGAATGCACGGATTTAATTTCCTCCACACTGCAAATCCTGACTCATTGTTAAAGCTACATTTCATGTTTCTTTGAGGAAATAACACACAACAAAAACAAAATACAGCTTTTTGGACGGAGAAAAACACATCAATGTTCTATTAACCTTTTCACCGTTCTTCAGAGTTTTTTCAAACCAGTTTTTATGCAGAGAACGCTGTGATTCCTCCGCAGGGAAAGTAGAATCTTTATTTTGAAACTTGCATTACAACTATATCACGACATTTTTGTGAAATCTCCAAAGCCCACGATTCAATGTCACTTAACCACATTTTATCAAAATTGTCATTGTCATGTTGAATCAAAGTTTCCATTGGCTCATTTTTGTTATTTGAACTCGATGAAGGTCATGCACCAATTGCACTTGATTCCAAGAGTTGGATTGGGAGATTTGAATCGTCTGCTTCAAGACAGTTACCATCAAGATATCATATTTAGCCAATTTATTAACTGCTGTAATATTTGATTCATTAATCTCGAGGCTTAAGTTGCTGTTGATACTCTCAAATTCACATTCTTTCTGAGTTTCATTGTTTTCAGAGTTCAGTGATCCTTTTATAAAAGCTGTCATAAATGATTTTGAACTCTCAAGTGCTTTAGTACGTTGTTGTTTCAGTTGTCTACTTTGAGACACACTTGCCTTGCGTCATTTCATAATGGAAACTGAAATACATTCAATCAAATTACCTATTACTATTATATTATTTTTACTATTATCACTTATGATTCTTGGTGTTGATCAATAATGATTTTGCGTTAAAATTGCTTCAGCCAATAGCAAACGAATTACAGAGGAAACACTAACTTTTTTCAGTTTTAAATTGTTTTAGAGAATTTTACCTATTTTTTGCTAGTGCTAATGACACCAGTTTTGTAGTTGTGCATGAACAGGAATTACTGGTACTTTTCAACTAAACGTGTAAACACACTGTATATTCACAATTCATTGTTACACAATGACTGCGAAATGAACGCACTCAATTCCACGAATTTAATGAACAATGTAAACTGAAGGGTCGGGGGAAAACCAAGTAAGTAACTTTTTCATCGAAATTGAGATATTGTTACAGTCCGCTTCAGAGTGATCATGCGCACCTCTTGAGAGGTCGGAAATGGAAAAAAAGCAGGCGAGTCAGGAGAAATTAGCACTCAAAGTTTTGCTGTTAGGGGAAAGAGCTAGGGAAGTCAAGCACAAAAGTTGCTTTTTCTCAAGTTGCACAAATATTGACTCTCCTGCTTTTTTCCCCTGACCCTTCAACTAAGGATTAAGGTTAAGGAATACACTTCATGACTAGCAAACTAGCAATCGTCAGTTCTGTTGTGATTTGATGCTCCCACCCCGTGCCGTCCGGCACAGTCATCAATCACGCATCCCCTCTCCATCACTGCTCTGATTCCAGCTCAGGCGCTCTGTTCGCCCCTACACCGTAAACTTTTCCTGTGTGCTCGGCGCCCACAAACTATTTCATATTGTCTATAAATAGTTTAAAACAAAACGTTCATTTCATTTCTAAATAATATTACTGCAGTATTTAAAAAAGTAATAAAGAAAATTTGACCAATGAAACCGTATATTTTTCCTGAAAAAAATTTTTTTTTTCTTAAACAAAAAAAATGTGGCTTTGGATTTTGCGCCCCCCCTTACGACGCCCGGTATGGCCGCCCCGTTCATGCCCCCCGGTACGGTACTGGCAGTCGGTGTTTACATGGAATGGACTTTTGAATTTACGTACCTTTACGTTTCTTCTGAATTCTGTGAATTGTGGCAACTTTTATTGATAATGTCAAGATATTGTTTACAAGGACAAAGGTACATTTTGTGATTTGGGATTACACACTCAAATCGGTGCTATGGCGACATATCATGAGGGGTTAATAAATCTTAAACTCTGCATCAAATATGATCACTGAATGATAAATCATATATTTAATATCATAGTAAGTAATAATAAAGAAGGGGTGTGATGGCGCAGCGTTCAAGCTGCTTGGAACCATCAAGACTGGCTGAGTTAGAGTCCCGATTAATGCTTGTGTGATTTTCGAGGTGAAAATCATGTACAATGGTTCGGATTTCACCTAAAAAATGAGGTTCCGTGGCTTATGATACTGAGATTATTGGTCATGTAAAACTACAGGCTTCATTCCTCCTCCTAATAATAATAATAATAATAATAATAATAATAATAATAATAATGTATATAACTTCAGATACTGGTATTGACATGTGGCCTACTTAATAAAGTGTTTTTTTTTAAATGTTGCACATTTAACACTAATAACGGTGAATGTAAAATGAACTAAAATATTTAAGAACAACTGAACATTCAACGCTTAAGGCGATGCTCTGGAGATAAAAAGATATTTTTACCTAATGCATGGATTTTCATGAAACTTTGTGGGAATGTCACGTACATAAAAGTAGAGATATCACAAATGTTTCTTTCATATACAACTAACAGTTTTCCAAAATATTTTTTTGAAATTTTTAATTCAATTTTTTTCATGAAATTTAATTAACATGTTAATGTAAATTCGTAATGATTTAGATAATACTTCTCTTAGAAGCACTATGTATCGATTTTTCTGTACATAATTTATTTAAGGATATTTTAGGATTTTTTAGTCCAAAATTTTAGAACGTAAAAATTACACTAAAAATTTTGGACTAAAAAATCCCTACTACTTGAAAAAATTCTGCAATCAAAAACTCCATATGCAGGTTTCTTAATATAGCTGTGATACATATGACTTGACTGACATATTTCCTTTAATTCCAGGTGGAACATAGGTCCTCGACGAAATTTCTCCAGCTTGTTCTATCTGCCGCCAATGCTTTCACCTCCCTCCATGTCTTGTCAACTCCAGCAATCTCCTGGTCTATGGTTCTCTTCCAGGTTATCCCTGGTCTGCTTTGCCTGCGACTGCCTTGTGGATTCCAACTCAGTGCCTGCCTTGTGATACTTTCTTGTGGTCTTCTCAGGGTGTGCCCAATCCATCTCCATTTTCTTCTCATTATCTGTTCCTGTATGGGACTTTGACTTGTGGCCTCCCATAGGTCTTTGTTTGAAATGGTCTTTGGCCACCATATTCTCATAATATACCTCAGACACTGATTTATAAAAGTCTGTAACCTTGTGGTAATGTCTTTGGTCACTTTCCAGGTCTCACTTCCATACAGTACCACATATTTAACATTTGAGTTGAATATCCTTAGCTTCGTTTTTATTCGAATGTAAGGGGATCTCCATATTGGTCGTAACTGTGCAAAAGCTCCTTTGTCTTTATTTATATGACTCACCACATCTCTAAAACACCTCCATCCTGGCTTATCATGCTTCCTAAGTGGCAAAATTCCTCTACCCTTTCTATATCCATTCCATCTATAGTCAAGCTGCAATTCTTATGATGGTTTATGCACATTTCCTTAGTCTTTTTGTTATTAATCTTTAAGCCTACTTTTTTAGCTTCTATTTTTAAGTCATTCAGTTTGATTTCCATATCCCGAAAACATTCTGCAAGAAGACAGAGATCATCCGCATAATCCAGTTCTTCCAATTGCTAATGATTGCTGTGCTTTCTATTCGTTGCCTCTCTCCGCAGACAAACCATTGTCATGATAAACAAGATTGGCGACAGTAGACATCCTTGTCTTACTCCAGATTTTACAGCAAAAGGTTCAGACAGATTCCCTTTATGTTCTTTTTCCTCCGGTTGACAGAGTCAAAGGCCTTTTCAAAATCAATGAAAAGTATATACAGAGGTGTCTGATACTCAGCAAATTGTTCAATGATTAACCTTAGACCGGGCGAGTTGGCCGAGAGGCGCGCGGCTGTGAAGCTTGCATCCGGGAGATAGTAGGTTCGAATCCCACTATCGGCAGCCCTGGGAATGGTTTTCCGTGGTTTCCGATTTTTACACCAGGCAAATGCTGGGGCTGTACCTTAATTAAGGCCACGGCCGCTTCCTTCCAACTCCTAGGCCTTTCCTATCCCATCGTCGCCATAAGACCTATCCGTGTCGGTGCGACGTAAAGCCCATAGCAAAAAAAATATAAAAAATAAATAGATTAACCTTAGTGTGTTAATCTGATCCACAGTAGATCGACCTTCTCTGAAACCTGCCTGTTCTTGACGTAGTCACAGCTATGCTTATTCTGTTCAGTATGACTCTTGACATCACTTCTCCCCCATATGAGAGAAACATTATTCCCCTCCAGTTATTGCAATCTGAGAGGTCACCCTTCTTCCTCTCCTCAGGAAGGTGTTCTTCGTTCCATATTAGTGTTTGAAGTGGCTCCATGATTTCCACTGTTAAATCTGGATCTGCCTTTAGGGCTTCTGGGATAATGTTATCTATACCTGGTGCTTTGCCACTCTTCATTTGTTTCACTGCTTGTGCAATCTCTTGTCGTGTTGGTGGTTCTTCTGAGATGTCTGGATCCTCCATAATCCGGGAGATAGTGGGTTCAAACCCCACTGTAGGCAGCCCTGAAGATGGTTTTCCATGGTTTCCCATTTTCACACCAGGCAAATGCTGGGGCTTTACCTTAATTAAGGCCATGGCCGCTTCCTTCCCATTCCTAGGCCTTTCCTGTGCCATCGTCGCCATAAGACCTATCTGTGGCGGTGCGACGTAAAGCAAATAGCGTCCTCCAAAATGGTTTCAACTTCTTCAGTTCTTGATTCCTCACCAAGATTATTGAGTACATCCATGAAGTGATGTCTCCATCTTTCCAATTGTTGTGTCTGAGATGTCAAGGCTACTC
This sequence comes from Anabrus simplex, assembly GCF_040414725.1. NCBI lineage: Eukaryota > Metazoa > Arthropoda > Insecta > Orthoptera > Tettigoniidae > Anabrus > Anabrus simplex. The sequence continues at coordinate 979,661,752 of NC_090266.1, forward strand.
CGTTTGCATCTCAGGCTGGTTTCTGCCCTGAAAAGTTCCTCCTCGAAAGCTTTCTCGTAATGGCATATACAGAGTGTTTCAAAAAGAATATACGTTTTTCAAATGCATATATTTATTAATGTGTAAGACATACGAATATGAAACTTTACACACATTTACGAACCTCTCAAGCTCAGATTACAGATGTTCAAGATGTCCTCCATCAGCGACACGAACAATATCACATCGATACTCAAATTCCTCCCATACTCAGGCAAGTATGTCCTTCGTCACTGATGTTATGACAGTACGGGTCCGGTTCTTCAACTCTTCCAGGTTCTGTGGGAGTGGTGGTACATAAACGTTGTCTTTAACGAAACCCCACAGGAAGAAGTCGCAGGGTGTCAAATCCGGTGACCGTGGAGCCCAGCTGAGACATGCTAAGTCGCCAGATCCTCGATGACCAATCCAACGGTTCGGTAGAGTTTCATTCAGATATTCGCGCACTTGGCGACTCCAGTGAGGGGTACCCCGTCTTGTTAAAAAATGAAGTTGTCTTTGTGCAATTCGGAAACAACCCGTTTTGTAACATAGCGAGATACTGCTGACTGTTAACAGTGTTTCCATCAAACAAGAATGGGCCGTAAACAGATGATCGGGATATCGCACAGAACACATTGACTTTGGGCAAATCTTGTACATGTTCAATGACTGCATGTGGGTTCTGTAGGCCCCATATTTGAACATTGTGTTTGTTCTCCCTGCCACTAACATGGGAAGTCGCTTCATCACTGAACACGATGCGTGTGCGAAGGTGTTATCATTGTCAATAGCATCAAGAATCTCGTCACAAAATGCCACACGTATGTGTTTGTCATCAGGATGCAGAGCTTGAACGGCTGTAACTTGTACGGCTTCATAACCAACCAACGTCTCAAAACACGCCAAATTGTTTTTTAGGCAGTTGTAACTCCTGATTGGCACGAGGAGTTGATTTTGAAGGACTACGTTGGAAAGTAGTTTCAATTCGTGCAACATTTTCTTCAGGAACACGAGGCTGGCCAGGACTCTCCTTTACATACACATTCTGTATCTACAAACTGTCGATAACCATCTGCGAATGTTCCACCCATTTGGAGGATCAGTTTGGTACCTCAGCCTGAAACGTCTTTGCACTGTAATCACGGAATTGCACTTTGAAAACTCGAGAACACAAAATGATTTCTGCTGCGGAGTAGCCATTTTAAACATATGATGGTTACCAAGCAAAACAGAAGACAACTGACATCTAGTGGCTATTAATATAAACTAGGCTATGTATTTGTTTCTCCAATAGCCGATCCGGGGCACAGCGATCGATAGTTTGGACAAAATAATACTTTGTAATGTGTATATCTTTTTGAAACACTCTGTACTTCTTCGCTGTTGCTGACTCTTGCTGCTTCTTGTACTTGTGTTGCCAGTTGGTCTGTAAACACTTGTTTATCTCTCCTCACTTTCTTCTTAACCTCCTTGTTGGCCTCGCTTCATTTTTCCATTGCTACTGCTTTCTGATATCTTGTTCTACTGGAGTTGACTAGTGCCTTGCACTCTCTTCGCTTTTGGATTGATTCCCAAGTGTTATCCGATATCCATTCTTTCCTCCCTGGTTCTCTGTAGCCCACTGTCTCATTACATGTGTCATGAAAGAGTTCCGTGACCTTGTTCCATTTAGTATTTACCTCTTCATCTGGCTGCTCGGCGAGGGCTTCAAACATGTTCTTCAAATGTATCTTAAATTCCCCAATTTTCTGGAGTTGAAACGTTTCATTCGTACTGCTGTCTGTTTTACTGGTGCTGCCACCTTCAATCTAATATCAGCAATCATAAGGTGATGGTCGCTGCCTACATCTGCTCCACGTTTATTCCTCACATCCAGGAGTGAACGTTTCCATCTTTTACTTCTTGCCATCTGATCAATTTGGTTTTCTGTCTGGAGATCAGGTGACACCCACAAGATCTTGTGCCAGTTCTTATGTGGAAACAATGATCCACCTATAACCAATCCAGAATTACTGCATAGGTCTATGAATCTCTGGCCATTATTTTCTTCTCCTATTCCGTGTCTACCCATGATGATTTCTCTTCCTTCATTTTCACTACTGATTTTCGCATGTAGATCTCCCATCAACACCACAATGTCCTTCTTTACCCTGCCAGTGTTGATGTCAGCCTATCATAAAACTCCACCTTTTCTTCCTCTTCTGCTACCTCTGTTAGCGCATAACACTATACTATGGTCACAGGTCTAACTTTGGTTCTTATTCATACATTAATTATCCTGTGTGATACAGGGGCCCATTCCATTATGCTATTTTTTGCTTTCTTTGTGAGTAAGACACCCACTCCACTTGAATGCTGATCATTTTCTTCTCTTCCAGAGTAAATGAAGACACCACCCTCTTCTGTCCTCACCTCTCCATAACCTGTCCATCTTGTTTCACTCAACTCAAGTATCTCCAGTTTATACCTTTTCATTTCTGCCTTTACTTCTCTCAGTCTGCCAGTTTCATACATAGATTTCACATTCCAGAATCCGATTCGTGTCTTATTTCATTGCAAATGTCATCTCCATAACATCTGGCCGGCATAAATTTTGTCTGGTTTCTGTAAGGAATTTAATTCAGTGTGCAAGTTATTAGCCCACAGCACCTTAAGTCCAGTGGAGGCTGCCTCCTGTCTGCGCGAGACCGCAGGATTTTTCTGTAGGGGTTATCTCCCTTCGCCTTTAAAGATCCCTCTTTACCACAAGGCAGTGTTTCTTCTTTGTTTATCCCTAAGAAGAAGGGCTGCCAACTTCGCTGTACCAAAGGACTCCTTCTCCGCCGTTGCTCCCGTTCAGGTCTTCACCAGAGCCCCGTTAGCTGTCACTTTTCAGGGTTCCTGTAAGGCCTTCGTATACCATACAAATTTTGTTAAATTTGGCAGAATGTTATGGGAGAAAAATACGATTTAAATGTAAAATTACAGTTGGCAAACAAAGTATTATTACAGTGATAAATTGTTTGAATTCACCGGAATAACCTCGTGACAAGAAAAAAAAACTCAATCCTTTCAATTTGTCATAAAAAGAATTTCACCGAAATGACCAAAATATCTATTTTTATCTTCAGAGTGTCGCCTTAAGGAGCCTACACATTGAATGAAAGCTTGGTCAGAAAAAAAATATAATAAAATGAAAAAAAATCGTTCTGCTTCTGGTATAGACTCATCAAAATACCATTTACCCTGAGTAAAACGAGTCACCGGTAATTTCTTTCGATTTCACTAACATTTAAAAAGCACTCTTCTTTCGTCGGTGGTTCATAAAACAGTTCAGCTTCGTCGTTGCATTTGCGAAAATTGGTTACAAAATAAATATCACCATTACTTTTAGTTATGGTACAAACATAATATTTTGAATGTTTCTTTCCACTGTATTTTCCAAGTAGGAAGTCACCCACGTCAAAAGCCGTATGACTGGGGTGGATTTTTGTAATCTGCTTCGATCTTGTAGTCTGGATGTAGAGACTGTGGTAGTAGTTTTGGAATAATATTTTCTTGCCTGAACTATATATTTTTGAATGGCTCCACATTATGAATATCATGTGTTCCTAGTAGTGCACTGAAATGTACTTTGGTCAAAGTCCAAAAAATAAGAAGACCGATGGATTGTGTGATGTGGGTATTTTTGTTTAAAAACTTCGTATGTGTCTTGCATTGAGACGCGCATGACTCGTTGGTTTGTTAAAATTTTTCTCTAGAACTGTCCTTTTGTTGTTTGAGTCATCAGTCCATAGACTGGTTTGATACAATTCTCCATGCCACCCTATCCTGTGCCAATCTTTTTATTTCTACATAACTATTGCATCCTACATCTGCTCTAATTTGCTTGTCATATTCATACCTTGGTCTACCCCTACTGTTCTTACCACCTACACTTCCTTCAAAAACGAACTGAACAAGTCCTGGGTGTCTTAAGATGTGTCCTATCATTCTATCGCTTCTTCTCGTCGAATTTTGCCAAATCGATCTCCTCTCACCATTTCGATTCAGTTTCTCTTAATTCGTGATTCAAACTATCCATCTCACCTTTAGCATTTTTCTGTAACACCATGTTTCAAAAGCTTCTATTCTGTTTCTTTCTGAGCTAGTTATCGTCCATGTTTCACTTCCATACAATGCCATGCTCTACACGAAAGTCTTCAAAAACATCTTTCTAATTCCTATATCAATGTTTGAAGAGAGCAAATTTCATTTCTTAAGAAAGCTCTTCCTTGCTTGTGCTAGTCTGCATTTTATGTCCTCCTTACTTCTGCCATTGTTAGTTATTTTACTAACCAAGTAACAATATTCATCTACTTCCTTTAAGACTTCATTTCCTAATCCAATATTTCCTGCATCACCTGCCTTCATTCGACTGCACTCCATTACTTTTGTTTTGTACTTCCTTGTTTTCATCTTGTACTCCTTACCCAAGACTTCGTCCATACCATTCAGCAGCTTCTAGAGATCTTCTGCAGTCTCAGAAAAGAAATTACAATATCATCGGCAAACCTCAAGGTTTTGATTTCCTCTCCTTGGATTGTGATTCCCTTTCCAGATTCCTCTTTGATTTCCTTTACTGCGTGTTCTCTGTAAACATTGAAAAGGAGGGGGGACAAACTGCAGCCTTGCCTCACTCCTTTCTGGATTGCTGCTTCTTTTTCATCGCCCTGGATTCTCCAGGTTTCGTCCATGTATACAGCTGTTGTTTGTGGTGTTTGAACCAAGTATTGACAAGGACAAAATTATGATCAGTGCAAAATTCAACCAGCTGAATTCCTCTTTCGTTCCTTTGTCCCAATCCGAATTCTCCTACTGTATTACCTTCTCTTCCTTGGCCTACCACTGCATTCCAGTCTCCTATCACAATTAGATTCTCGTCACCTTTTACATATTGTATTAAATCTTCTATCTCTTCATATATTCTTTCGATTTCCTCATCATCTGTTGAACTAGTAGGCATATAGATCTGCACTATTGTGGTGGACGTTGGTTTGGTGCCTATCTTGACGACAAAAATTCTTTCACTATGCTGGTCATAGTAGCTTACCCGCTGCCCTGTTTTCTTATTCATTATTAAACCAACTCCTGCATTTCCCCTGTTTGATTTTGTGTTGATAATTCGGTAGTCGCCTGACCAAAAATCCTGTTCTTCCTGCCAACGTACTACACTTATACTAACTATATCTAACTTTAGTCTATCCATCTCCCATTTCAGATTCTCTAATCTACCATAACGGTTCAAACTTCTAACATTACATGCTCCGACTCGCAGAATGTCGGTATCCATCTTCTTGATGATCTCCCCCTCTCATGTAGTCCCCACCTGGAGATCCGAATGGGGGACTAGTTTACCTCCGGAATATTTTACCTGGGAGGAAGCCATCATCAGTACATCATTCATGCAGAGAGAGTCTGCAGTGATAAGGATCGAGGGCTTTGAAAAAGAAGCAGCAATCCAGAAAGGAGTGAGGCAAGGCTGCAGTTTGTCCCCTCTCCTTTTCAATATTTACATAGAACAGGCAGTAAAGGAAATCGAAGAGAAATTTGGAAAGGGAATCACAGTCCAAGGAGAGGAAATCAAAACCTTGAGATTTGCCGATGATATTGTTATTTTATCTGAGACTGCAGAAGATCTCGAAGTTGCTGAATGGTATGGATGAAGTCTTGGGTAAGGAGTACAAGATGAAAATAAGTCCAAAACAAAAGTAATGGAGTGCAGTCGAACGAAGGCAGGGGATGCAGGAAATACTAGATTAGGAAATGAAGTCTTAAACGAAATAGATGAATATTGTTATTTGGGTAGTAAAATAACTAATGATGTCAGAAGTAAGGAGGACATAAAGTGCAGGCTAGCACAAGGAAGGAAGAACTTTCTTAAGAAAAGAAATTTGCTCACTTCAAACATTGATATCGGAATTAGAAAGATGTTTTTGAAGACTTTTGTGTGGAGCGTGGCATTGTATGGAAGTGAAACATGGACGATAACTAGCTCAGAAAGAAAGAGAATAGAAGCTTTTGAAATGTGGTGTTACAGAAGAATGCTGAAGGTGAGATGGATAGATCGAATCACGAATGAAGAGATACTGAATCGAATTGGTGAGAGGAGATCGATTTGGCTAAATTTGACGAGAAGAAGAGATAGAATGATAGGACACATCTTAAGACACCCACTACTTGTTCAGTTTTTTTTTTTTGAAGGAAGTGTAGGTGGTAAGAACGGTAGGGGTAGACCAAGGTATGAATATGACAAGCAGGTTAGAGCAGATGTAGGATGCAATAGTTATGTAGAAATGAAAAGGTTAGCACATGATAGGGTGGCATGGAGAGCTGCATCAAACCAGTCTATGGACTGATGATTCAAACAACATGGGAATCAACATCTATATCATCTGATGGCCAAGCAGGCATCAATTTTTTGTAATGAGACGAAATCTCAAGTGCATTGGCACTGCCAGTGGTCTCCACGGTATGCACTAGCCATGCGTATTGGAAGGTGTGCTAGGTACCAACTTACAAGCCCAACCTAGCATACGGGGGCGAAACACTGGCAACCAGGAATGAGATAGCTGGGCAATTTATAATGTCCAATAACGGACCATTTTTATTGTCTTAAAAATTGTTGTGTACAATTAGACATTTACACATTGCACTGTTATATACCGAAGTATCTAATTGTGACACAAATACTCTATAACATTGTAAGGAATTATTTCCTACATCACTGTAATGTCGGTGAACACAAGCACTGATCAAATGGATATTGAACGTGGGGTCTAATAAATTGAGTGATACCGACGTACACTTAGAGTAGCAGTCAGTTTCTGTACATATCCTACTCATTTGTGTACTTATTGCTGCATACAATGCCAGAATGTGTGTGCTTCATAACTATATTATACTCTGTCAATAATAATTGACATGTGTTTTCGGAATGGAGAAGGTCTGTCCTTGGCTATTTGCATATTCGGCATGGACAACATTCAGCTCCTCCTACATGGAGGCCTACGACAAGCTGCTCGCTGCACAGTGCGGGGACAACGCTCTCAACATTTCTCTCGAGAAACTGGTGCTTGTTCTAGTCTAGAGAAATCTTGAGATCCCGTCTCAGACTGCCCATCACTAGTAAGATCTCATAAATGTACCGTTGAGTTGCTAAGGATCCACTGCGAATGATCAGGAGATTGAATTTCGTATCAGCGAGCTCGATAGCTGCTTAAGTGCGGCCAGTATCCAGTAATCGGGAGATAGTGGGTTCGAACCCCACTGTTGGCAGCCCTGAGGATGGTTTTCCGAGGTTTTCCATTTTCACACCAGGCAAATGCTGGGGCTGTACCTTAATTAAGGCCATGGCTGCTTCCTTCCCACTCCTAGGCTTTTCCTATCCCATAAGACGTATCTGTGTCGGTGCAATGTAAAGCAAAATAGCAACACAAAACAATGAATTTCGTATCAATACTTACGCCCACCCACACCATAACAGATCTACATTTATATGTAGTGGTATATTGTACTGCTGTTAGAGGAAATCACTCTTCACATCTCCTCCAGACTCTCAAATGATCATCATAATGTAAAGCGAGTTTTAGCCGTTAACAATTCAGGATGCCAGCGTCCTAGCTGCCAGTACAGATGATCTCTAGCAAACTGCAGTCTCCTGCTACAATTTTGTCTGTCCAGCATAGGTATTTGACAAAGTCGTTGGATTTTAAATCAGGCTCTGTTTCTGAATGTTTGGTTGCTAACTCATACTCCAGAAGCCTGCTGTATGTCCACCTGTAATGCTAGTTCTGTAACTTGGCGGTTTAGAGAACTTACAGATTCCCAAAACTATCCTTCCCTGGGGGTGGTTTTCATTGGGCAGCCTGTGCCAGGGCGCCTGGCAACGTTTCTAGTCTCCTGGAAACGTTTCCACAGATATCAAATTGTATTCTGAACAACTCCTTGCATTCTGGATATACCTCTGTGAGTGGCCTTCTTGTTCGGTGTAAGTGCATGAGAGAAATTATTCAACAACTGCTTCCTCCCGTTGCTTTTGTTGGTCCACACAACCAGCTGTGGCTTGTTAAAACTATACTCCACGCAGGCGAACCTTAGCACACACTTTGAACTGGGGTGCTCATACCTTTCAGATGATACAGACACCTCCCATAATCTTAATCACAGCGGACCTCTAGCTCTTCTGTAAACGTAATGTGTTAATTGATGTAATAGTCCAGTCCCCATCCCACTATGCATTCGTACGTTGTAGAACATCTGAAGACGTGATCAAATTCATTTTTTGAGCAGTGTATTATTTCGTTCTGCGTACTTGCTTGGGATTTCACTGCCAGACGAAGGCATTGAGTATGAGCGCTAACTAGTTTGTCTCGGTGTGCTGTAGTATTTACTGGAAAGCTACTTAATGATAATGAGATGGCAAGTTTTACTAGCTGCCGTAATTGTGTTTTAGTGTTTAGAAGCTGTTTATCCTTAGAATATATTATATCAGAATATTGTTTTCGGTTTGGCTTGAAATAAAATTTTGTTCTACAATTGTATTAAAGCTTTTTATGCCATTGTGTTAATGGTGTTTTATTCTTTAAAAAAAAGTAGTACCACTGGCATTATATTATACATATTGGCTATCCGAGTACATTCCGTTCCTTATTTCTCCATGAATAATGTGTTGATTATTTGAGGGTCTTGTAACTTTATGATCTTGTTTATGTAGAAAATTATTGTTTATAGGTTCCTAATTATCTTTAATTTCTGTTATTCACTATCCTTAAATTGTAGTTAATTGTCCATTTTTTATCTTTTATTGCAGGAACTAACTGAACTCCATCATGACAATGTTGTTGCCCTTCTTGATTGCAAGGTATGTCTGTAATTGTATACGCTTATCCTTTCACTGGCTGCATGAGAATCTCTTCGATCTTCGGGGGTGTCTGGGTGTAGTAAGAGAGTGATAAGTCTTTTAGCCAGGGAATGTAAATTATTCATATTTTTAAAATAATAAGTCTTGGCAGGCTTTGTTAGATATTAACATTAACCGCAAACACATGCTCCCGTCCCGAGATAGTACAGCTCTTTTCAGGCACACCCCCAGTGGCGGTTAGCTGCATGTACCATTTTAACCACACATCATCCCTCCTGCCATTCTTAAATCTGTAGTAGTACCGGGAATTGAACCCAGGCCTCAGAGGATGGGAGCTAATTGTGTTAACAATTATGCTACAGGGCCGAATGTTGACATTCTTTTACATAAATATTTTAATTACAAAGGAAATTCGTATTTAATTATGATTATTGAAAATGATCTCTACATTCATTTAAATGAATTGAACAATCCAGTCTGATGCAAACTAATGGGATGTCACAAGTGAACTTCCCTAATATTCCCTAACTGTTAAATAATTCAATTACATCATCATAACTTCAAAATCAGCATCAGTTATTCTTTCAATAACATAAATGTCATATGGCTATCCTTTGACAAAATTGAAGCAATCAAACCAAACAGAAAAGCACAAATTAAACCATGGTAAAGACAGTAAAAATAAATCTAGTAAAATTGTGTTCTGTTTTAATTTAATTGTGTATTATTTTATCTGTTAATCCTTTTATTATCTTAGTTCTCAAATAATATTAGTAATAAATAGAGGTGTTAGAAAGTGTTATTATTTATTTTAATGATTAGTTGATTTAAAATTCAAAGGTGATGTTTTGTGTTTTTATTATTCTTTGGGGGGAAAAGTTAAAATTTCTAAAGCAATCAGGATTGTACAATAAGTGTCTTTAAAAAAGTATAAAATTAATAAAACAAAGTAAAAAACAAAATAGCAGGTAAACCGTTAATCGTGCCTATGGAAGAATTTGAAAATATTTATAAGGAAGTCACATTTTTATTTTACATTCACCTTCATGCAGCATCTTGAGAAACACATTTTAAATGCATACAAGTTTCCTTTTTCAGATTTATCCGAATACTGCAGTGAAATCATTGTCCGACTTGTTGGCTGAATTGTCAGCGTACTGGCCTTTGGTTCAGATGGTCCCGGGTTCGATTCCCGGCTGGGTTGGTGATTTTAATCGCATCTGATTAATTCTTCTAGCTCAGGGACTGGGTGTTTGTGAGCGTCCCAACATTCTTTCTTCATATTCAGACAACATACCACACTACCAACCACCACAGAAACACACAATAGTGATTACACCCCTCAATATAGGGTTGGCGTCAGGAAGGGGATCTGTCAGTAAAACAGGGCCAAATCCACATGTGCGACACAGTTCGCACCCTAGACCCCACAGCTGTGGGAAAAGCGGTAAGAAAAGAAGGAGAAGACTGTAGTGAAATCATCGAAAGTAGATCATAGTGTCCCAGCATTTGCAGCTGCCAATCGTCGCCTCCTGTCACCTACTGTGAGACTATCTTTTGAAAACAGTATTTCAGAATGCACGTTTGAACATGGATATCACACACAATTTAATGTAGCAGTTGTATGGTCTTGGTCAGCAAGCCTTAATCTCATGAACATCTCTGGAACATTCACCTTTATAATCTTCTTGATGCCACGAACCTACTGCGCTGGCGTAGCAGGGGGAGACGTGATACTCCCACGTGACGCGTCCCAGGTGGTGGATAGGGGAGGCCTAACCAGCTTGCCGGCGAATTTGAGCGCAATAAACTAGCTCTCGTGGACCAAACACGTATCCCCCTGTGGGTGGGGGATGCGAACGAAGAATACACTGCGGTATACCCTGCCTGTCGTAGGAGCGACTGAAAGGGGCGACCAAGGGATGATCGAATTAGAACCATGAAACTACTTGTAATTAGTACCATCACACGTTGAACACCATGGGTTGCCATTACTTGTGAGTAGTACCACTATGTTTGATACACAATAGGTTTGTGATTAGTAGCAACAGAGTGCGAATCGGGGTGGGATTTACAGTACCCGCAATTAGTACCACTACATGCGGAACACCACGGGTTTACGTTGCCTGTAATTAGTACCATTATGTGAGCAACACCACGGAGAATTTTTAGGTGCAAAATGACACGATGCCTTCTACAGTCCTGAAAAGGTGAACCATTCAGATATAATTGTTACTATTGTGATCACAATTCAGTATGGGTCAAACATGAAGTTTATAACGTACGATTACTCTGCCGTCCAGGCAAAAAAAGAAAGCCTACTTGTTCTTTAGGTCTCAAAGTTAAGATAGCCAAATTGGGCAAAAATATTGAATTCCTAAAACAGTGCATTGCTCACAACTTGACACCTAATTTTCTTGCCTTTTATTGTCATTTTCTGTATATATGTAAATTTAATTTTAGTATTCTTGGTTGTTTTTGTCTAAATTTGTCTTATGGCTGACGATGGGCAGTTAGGGGTGAAACTAGTCCCACTATCACAACAAATGCAATGTAATCATTACATAATAAAGGCATTGAAAAGGTGGGCCATTGAGATATAATTGTTACTATTATGACCAGTTTGACAAAATTCCTGTGAAAATGGATGAACACAAATCCTTGAATCTGATTTGCGGAGTCATCTTCCACTGTGACTCGATCTTGAACACTGACAATGACCTGATGGAAGACATTAAGAACCGTGGCATGACACACGTCTGGTGCATTATGTGCGAAGTCAACGGTGCTGCCGATGCATTGCTTCCTTCAAGTTGTCAATGTTAGCAGAGAAAGTCAAAGTAACAACCTATAGTTGCAATGTGAGGCCATACATCCCACCTCTCTTGCAGTGCTATAACTGCCGAACATTCAGACACGTGGTATAATTGCTCCTAAGACCAGTTAGGGAAAACATGCCCACCATCTGGAGCATCTGTTGCAAAACCTGCACGTTTCTTTCGTTGGAGGAACCCCGCCACCAAAAAGCGTCGATAGAAAAACTCCGTGGCGCTCACCCCTCCGAAACCTTGTTTGGTGACGATGTGATGGACGCTGAGCTTTCATCTTAATATTCAGATCCATGACAGGCAACTTACTGAGCTGCACCAGGTGGTGAGTATGGCTTATTCAAAAGCTCATCTTAAGCCAGATCGCCATTTGGTCTTGAGAAATTTTAGACTGTACTAGAAAGAACAGGATTATGCCAACTGGGCTTCCAGTTCCTCTAAGAATTGAGCTGGAGGCAGTAGCTTTATGAGTTTTATTGCCTGTCATGACTACAGTTTGTAACATGTATTTCTCACCAGGTCAAGCTGTGAATGTCAGTGATGTAATTGACTTTATAGGTCAGCTCCCGTCTCATTTTCTCCTCTTAAGTGATTATAAACTGCATCACCCATTATGGGGCTCTGAAATGCTTTACTCTAGAGGAAGGGATTTGGAGAAGTTGGTAGGAAAGCTGGATTTATGCACTTTGAATACAGGGGAACCAGGAACTAACATACTTCACCGTAGTGCATGAAACCTTCTCTTGCCTTGATGTTACTCTACGCAGCCCTGCGCTCATTCCCCTGCTTTGGTGGGATGTAAACGATGACCTGTGTAACAGTGCCTATTTTCCCACAGTTTTTACTTTGTTAAAACAGAAATCCATCGAGGCTCCTCCCCGTTGGATTCTGAAATGTGCTGATTGGCCAAAGTTCACTTCACTAGCTGTCTTGGACAACTCAAGTAGCCGGAGCATAAACAATGATATGACTTATATAACACAAGTTATTCTTGCTGCTGCTGAGGAGTCCAAACCATATATTTCTGGGACATCTCGACGAAAAATTATTCCTTGGTGGAACGAAGAAATTGCAGCGGTTATAAAAGAGTGACATTGTATTCATAAGCATTATAAGTAGAAAAGGCAACTATTCAATACATTTATTATGTAAGAAGTACATTAATTAAGTCAGGGACTAGTTTTGGCCTCTAGAGACCATCCTCAGCCAAAAATATAAATAGAAAAGTCATAAAACCATTACTAAAATGGGTGTATACACACTGAACTTAACAATATTGAAATGTATCATCAAAGATTAACATAAAAATATTATTTGTTTATAAACATTTTGAAGAAGACACTCGTACTTATAGTGTAAATTCATATCACATATATAAGTCTTAATGCATTTTCATGTTGGTCAGTCGAGGGAGAAGGTCATCTCAGCGAATGTTGAAGTTATTCATTTAACACTTAACAATATTGGAGTGCATTGTCAGAGATTAACTTATATAAGAATATCGAGATGAAACCTATTTAAAAATTGCCACTGATAGACGTATGGTACAGGTTCACATAACAAATGTTGAATCTTGAAACATACTAATTTTGTACAAATGGAGTAAAAAGTTCGTCTCAATCCTATCAAAATATTAAAAATTGTGCTTCTTGTAGCTTTCAGTTACAGGATTAAAATAATGGCACACGGATGGTTCATCTTTAAACTGAAAAATTTGTTATGTTAAAACAAATAGAATAGAACCATGTAACAGTCCAATGGAAACGTTCTTGTGGAGATGCTGTGTCAAGTGAAAACAGTTTGAGACTCACCCCTGGTTGTGGAGCTACACATATGTAGCAGGTGCTGATTTAAGAAACACAATGATATACAGTACTAGAGTGACCGGCCAGTTGGCCGTGCGTTTAGAAGCGCACAGCTATGATCTTGCATCTAGGAGATGGGTTTGAATCCCACTGCCGGCAGGTCGGAAAATGGTTTTCCGTGGTTTCCCATTTTCACACCAGGCAAATGTTGGGGCTGTACATTAATTAAGGCCACAGCCGCTTCCTTCCAACTCCTAGGCCTTACCTATCCCATCGTCGCCATAAGACCTATCTGTGTCGGTGGAATGTAAAACCACTAGCAAAAAAAAAAAAGTACTAGAGTGGAACATAGCAGATGGCAAGGAAACGGAAAGGAGGGTGGGGTGGAAGGGGGAGGGCAGAGGGGAAGGAGAGGTGTAGTTATCTACAGCAGATGTGGACGGTGTGGGATAAACGGGAATTGCCGGGAGGGATATTTCAAAGCATTATGGAGGTGGGGGTTCTGATTGCTTGATTTCGTTTTATTAAGAATTGGAATTATAAGATCGAATAAAATGTTGGGTTTTTCTGATATGTCCTTAAGATTAGAATTAGGATTGAAATATTGGTCTAGGTGAATGAAATGAATTTTCTGTGAAATCGAGTATCTTTCATGGTATGGGTTACTGTAGTCACGTTCTAGTTGATGAACCATGGGCAATGGCTGAGTGGTCTAGTAAGTGGTCCTGAGAGTCTGGATGTCAGTTGCTATGGAATGGGAGTGGGTATCTCTAATATATTCTGAGTCATGGCCCTCCTTGTACTCAGGCGGCTAGGACTTAACAATCTGCCGGTGGTCCTTAAGCCGTTAGAGGAGAGATCCTCACTTGGACTATGTGTGAGTAGGTAGTATCCTGCTTCATGAATTTACCAAGTTCAGAACATTTTAAGCAAACCTCGGACCTATGGGATTAACTGAGTGCCACTCCCATTTGACGGGCGATTTACTCCTCGGAAACAACTTGGTGAACAAAATGGAATTCGATGGGAGCTATCAATATTAATGGGGCTTATGAAACAAAGAAAGTCAGCAAAAGGATGCATCTGGATGTGCTAGGAGTAAGTGATATTTGGTTAAGGGGAGATGATGGAGAAGAGATAGGAGATAAAATGAACTTGACGGTTGTTAAAAAGGGAAGGGAGGAGTATGGGGTAGGGCTATTCATCAGGAATACTATTGCACGCAACATAGTTTTTGTTAGTCACGTAAATGAGCGCATGATGTGGGTAGATTGGCAGTTGGAGGAATTAGGACGATAATTGTCTCTGTGCATTCGCCATGTGAGGGTGCAGATGAGGATGAAGTTGACAGGTTGTATGAAGCATTGAGTGTCATCGTAGTCAGGGTCAACAGCATGGATAGGATAGTGCTAATGTGCAATTTCAATGCGAGAGTTGGAAATAGAACTGAAGGATACGAAAGGGTGATTGGCAAAAGTGAGGAAGATATGGAAGCTAATAGGAAGTGGAAGCGTTTGCTGGACTTCTGTGCTAGTATGGGTTTATCAGTTACGAATATATTCTTCAAGCATAAGGCTATTTACCGCTACACATGGGAGGGTAGGGAACGGATCCATAATAGACTATGTCTTAACGGACTTTGAATTCAAGAAATCTGTTAGGAATGTACAGGTTTTCTGGGGATTTTTTCATGATACAGACCAATATCTGATCTGTAGTGAACTAAGTATCTCAAAGGCCTAGGATAGAGAAAGTGAAATCTATCTGCAAACGAATAGGGATAGAAAATCTCCAGGATGAGGAAATTAGAAGTACATGGATATGATTAGTGAGGAGTTCAGAAATGTGGACAATAAGCAGGTTCAGGATATAGAAAGAGAATGTGTGGCGTACAGGCATGCTGTAGTCAAAACAGCAAGGGAATGCCTAGGAACAACTGTGTGTACAGATGGGGGGAAAAGCTAACATCTTGGTGGAATGATGAAGTGAGAGCAGCTTGTAAACGTAAAAAGAAGGCTTATTAGAAATGGCTCCGAACAAGGCCTGATGCAAACAGAGAATTGTTTGTAGACGAAGGAAGCAGAGTGAAATAAATAATTGTTGAATACAAACAGAAGTTGTGGGATGATTTTGGTAATAACCTGGAAAGGCTTGGTCAAGCAGCAGGGACACCTTTCTGGACAGTAATAAAGAATCTTAGGAAGGAAGGGAAAAAGGAAATGAACAGTGTTTTGGGTAATTCAGGCGAACTCATAATAGATCCCAGGTGGAAGGAATATTTTGAAAATCTTCTCAGTGTAAAAGGAAATCTTGCTAGTGGTGTCGCGAACAACCAGGCTCATGGGGAGGAGGAAAATGATGTTGAAGTGTAGTGGGAAGGCTGGGATGAAATTAATTCTCATAGAGTAATAAGATTAGCATGGAGTGTTGGTAAGTTACCTTCAGATTGGACAAAAGCAGTAATTGCACCTATCTTTAAGCAAAGGAACAGGAAGGATTTCAACAACTGTCGAGGTATCTCGGTGATTAGTATACCAGGCAAGTTATTCACTGGCATCATGGAAGGGAGGGTGTGATCAGTGGTTGAGAGGAAGTTCGATGAAAACCAGTGTGGTTTCAGACAACGGAGGGACTGTCAGGATCAGATTTTCAGTATGCGCCAGGTAATTGAAAAATGCTGTGAGAGGAATAGACAGTTATGTTTGTTTCATAGATCTAGAGAAAGCATGACAGGGTACAAAGGGAGAAGATATTCACCATACTGGGGGACTATGGGATTAAGGGTAGATTATTGCAATCAATCAAATGCTTTTATGTTGACAACTGGGTTGCAGTGAGAATTGATGGTAAAATGAGTTCTTTGTTCAGGGTGCTTACAGGGGTTAGACAGTCTGTAATCTTTCACCTTTGTTGTTCGTAGTTTACATTTATCATGTGCTGAAATATATAAGGTGGCTGGGAGGGATTCAGTTAGATGGAAATGTGGTAAGCAGTCTGGGCTACGCTGACGACTTGGTCTTCACCCTGACAGTAACACATCTATAAATATCGCTTTAGTTACACCAGACGTCTCGAAGACGTGCCACTCAAAGCCTGTTATTTAAAGTTGCGTTTCGGTAGGCGTTATGTTCTAGAAATAGTTCGCACCAATTGCAAGTTTTGTTGCATTCAATCAATTTAATTTACAAGAAAATGGAACGACTGAAAAAGTAAAAGAATTGTTTCAGCTAACATATCTATATTAACATTTGATATTGAACAATTTAAAACTTTCGTTGTAAGAAGGCAAACAAGAAAAAAACACAAAATATGAAAATATTATGTCCATGGTACAAAGAAATTTGAGTCCATTAAATTTGAATATCCATATACAAATACTCAAAAAGAAATCAGGATTCAAACACTATCAGTACACACACAAATAAAACACAGAATTTCAGAAAATGAAGCATAAGAGCAGAAAATTGATACAGTGAGTATGGTATGAAAATTAGTCTTTTGAAGACCAAATTGATCTCAGTAGGTAAGAAATTCAACATAATTGAATGTCAGATTGGTGATACAAAGCTGCAACAGATAGATGATTTCAAGTATTTAGGATTTGTGTTCTCCCGGGATGGTAATATGCCGAGCAAGTTGGCTGTGTGGTTAGAGATGCGCGGCTGTGAGCTTGCATCTGGGAGATAGTGGGTTCGAATCCCACTGTCGACAGACCTGAGAATGGTTTTCCGTGGTTTCCCATTTTCACACCAGGCAAAAGCTGGGGCTGTACCTTAATTAAGGCCATGGCCGCTTCCTTCCAACTCCTAGGCATATTCTGTAAGAAGGAAGTCAGCTCCTGGACGAAACTATTTTTACATCGGTTTGTTTTCAGACCAACTTTGCTTTACGGGAGCAAAAGCTGGATTGACTTAGAATATCTTACTCACAAGTTAGACGGAACAGACGTAAAAGTCGTGAGACTGTTTGCTGGTACAATCAGGTTGAACCAATGGCAGGATGGTACTCGGAATGAGGAGATAAAGGTTAAGTTTGAATGAACTCGATGGGTGAAGCTGTATGCATAAACCGGCTTTGGTAATGGGGTCATGTGAAACGAATGGAGGAGGATAGGTTACCTAGGAGAATAATGGACTCTGATATGGTTGATGAGAGAAGTAAAGGGAGACGAAGATGGGGATGGTTAGACTCTGTTTCTAACGATTTAAAGACCATAGATGTAGAACAAAGTGAGGCCACAGCACTAGTTGCAAATGGAGGATTGTGGCAACATTTAGTAAATTCACAGAGGCTTGCAGACTGAATGCTGAAAGGCATAATGGTCTATAATGATGATATATGTATGTAATGAGCAGGGACCCCTTACTGATCATTTTAAGAATTTTCATGCTCTGATCAGTGCAGTAAATTTATGATTGAAATTCATCATGTGTTGCCCTATGGCTGAAAACCTACAGTATCTGAGAGCATTGACATGTTCTAATAATACACTGACTGACAGAGCAAATGCAACACCAAGAAGGAGTGGTCAGAACTTTATGCCAATTGCAGGGTAGACTGACGTCGCTGAGGTATGCTCATGATGTGAAATGCGCCGCTGTGCTGCGCACGTAGCGAACGATAAATGGAACACGGCGTTGGCGAATGGCCCACTTCCTACCGTGATTTCTCAGCCGACAGTCATTGTAGAACGTGTTGTCGTGTGCCACAGGACACGTGTATAGCTAAGAATGCCAGGCCGCCGTCAACGGAGGCATTTCCAGCAGACAGACGACTTTACGAGGGGTATGGTGATCGGGCTGAGAAGGGCAGGTTGGTCGCTTCGTCAAATCGCAGCCGATACCCATAGGGATGTGTCCACGGTGCAGCGCCTGTGGCGAAGATGGTTGGCGCAGGGACATGTGGCACGTGTGAGGGGTTCAGGCGCAGCCCGGGTGACGTCAGCACGCGAGGATCGGCGCATCCGCCGCCAAGCGGTGGCAGCCCCGCACGCCACGTCAACCGCCATTCTTCAGCATGTGCAAGACACCCTGGCTGTTCCAATATTGACCAGAACAATTTCCTGTCGATTGGTTGAAGGAGGCCTGCACTCCCGGCGTCCGCTCAGAAGACTACCATTGACTCCACAGCATAGACATGCACGCCTGGCATGGTGCCGGGCTAGAGCGACTTGGATGAGGGAATGGCGGAACGTCGTGTTCTCCGATGAGTCACGCTTCTGTTCTGTCAGTGATAGTCACCGCAGACGAGTGTGGCGTCGGCGTGGAGAAAGGTCAAATCCGGCAGTAACTGTGGAGCGCCCTACCGCTAGACAACGCGGCATCATGGTTTGGGGCGCTATTGGGTATGATTCCACGTCACCTCTAGTGCGTATTCAAGGCACGTTAAATGCCCACCGCTACGTGCAGCATGTGCTGCGGCCGGTGGCACTCCCGTACCTTCAGGGGCTGCCCAATGCTCTGTTTCAGCAGGATAATGCCCGCCCACACACTGCTCGCATCTCCCAACAGGCTCTACGAGGTGTACAGATGCTTCCGTGGCCAGCGTACTCTCCGGATCTCTCACCAATCGAACACGTGTGGGATCTCATTGGACGCCATTTGCAAACTCTGCCCCAGCCTCGTACGGACGACCAACTGTGGCAAATGGTTGACAGAGAATGGAGAACCATCCCTCAGGACACCATCCGCCCTCTTATTGACTCTGTACCTCGACGTGTTTCTGCGTGCATCGCCGCTCGCGGTGGTCCTACATCCTACTGAGTCGATGCCGTGCGCATTGTGTAACCTGCATATCGGTTTGAAATAAACATCAGTTATTCGCCCGTGCCTTCTCTGTTTTTTCCCCAACTTTCATCCCTTTCGAACCACTCCTTCTTGGTGTTACATTTGCTCTGTCAGTCAGTGTAAATGTATTGAATAGATGGAACCATTTGAGCAGTTACCTTTTCTACTTGTAACTGCTTTTCAATATGGAGCAGCACGAAATTCATTGCATATGATCCTAATCATTATCAAAGGCAGCCTACTGTGGCCAACTAGGTAACATTTAAGAAACTCCGGGCCAAAAGCTATTTCTTATTTGACAGAGTAGGAAATTTTCATGCGAAAGTCGTCTGTCCTCCATGATGGCACATATACCGTCATCTCAAATATGGACCAAATTTTGATGCATTTCTGGAATATTACAAACTATCCACTTCATGTCCTTATCGATATGACAGTCTAACTACCACAGAAATATTCAGCCACCTAATCGATACTTTTATTGGCCTTGGCAAATTTATAAAATCATTAATAGTACATGTTTCGACTGCTTTAGTCATCATCAGCTATATTCATCTAAGCTTAGGTGCAAGTATGGTAAAAGTATGCACTATATATACGCTTTGAGTCGCACGTTGGCCAGGCCGAAGAGGTGGACGCCGAAAAGAAGTCAATTTACCAGCCAACTGTAAACTACTATAAAGATAAATATCACCTAGACAATATTTCCGTCCATGGACTCATGATCGGAGCTCGAGGCACAATCCCTAAATTTCTTGTACAGCTATGGGATTCTCTCGGTCTCAGCCGGACACGACTTCATGACATCGCTATCGCCGCAATACGAGGTTCAGTGACCATACTCCGCAATCATCTGTATAACATCTGACGAACCGTATTGCAAATCTATTCCTGAGCCTTTTGGTGAATCTTCTACCTGGCACACTAGCAAAGTCAGCAGTAACTTAGAAGACAAAATACTGTGTAGTCGACATACTTTGTCCTTGTGGCAGCCTCCGCATGGGGGAAGTTGTAATAATAAAATAATAATTCTCGTTTTAGCCTTGATAATTTCTCATGGGAAACTTAAACATTTTTTCGTACCGAGCTGGATAACTGCAGTCGCTTAACTGTGACCAGTATGCAGTATTCGGGAGATAATGGGTTCGAACCCCACTTTCGGCAGCCCAGAAGATTGTTTTCTGTGGTTTCCCATTTTTCTCTTAATTAAGGCCATGGCCACTTCTTTCCCACTCCTAACCCTTTCCTATCTGTGTCGGTGCGACATAAAGCAAGTTGTAAAAAAAAAAAAGTCTATTGATTGTGGATGGTGGTAGTGAGGGGGGTGTTGGAGAGGTGCTACTATACCAGATCGAGGACGGAGGACACAGATCCACACCCAAGGTAGCGGTTATTATAAGCGTAAATCCAGACAGGGATCGTGTTTCAAGCTGCCCAATTATATGTTCTATGGACGAAATAATTTCTAAACACATCCCAACATTGAGCTGCAAGGGCATTCTAAGAATCTACCTTTGGCAATAAGAAAAGCAAGTTAATTAGCTTTTTTCGCAGGCCATCAGTCACAAACATGAATTGGAAGCTGACATATGTTTTTGTTAATATCTTAGTTAAGAATAAGTTTTAATTATACTTTAATAACATCTTAAATAGTTAGTTGGTGAAAAGTTAATCGGTGTTTTTCAAATACGCTTCCGATTGGAACCTAAAAAAAGAGACTAAAAAGAATATTTTTATCTTCTTATTCAAAGAAGAGAATTTTTAACAACATGTTAGTAAAGGCCAAGTTATTAATCACTTTTTAAGCATTCTCCCCCCCCGCCCAATCAAAACCTCCTCACTGTCACCATCCTTCCTCAGTGGATAAACATTTTTAAGTTTCCCATCAGGAGTTATCAAGGCTAGTACGAGAACATATGTTGTGCATACTTTTACCATATTTACACCTAAGCTTATGTGAATATAGTTGATGATGACTGCATAGCAGTCAAAACATGTACTATTAATGATTTTATAAAATTGTCTGGGGCAAACAAAAGTATCGATTAGGTGGCAAAATATTTCTTTGATTGTTAGCATTTCTGGAGTACAAGGACCATTGTTTGTACCGGGAGTTTCCATTGCAGGTATTATTGTCACTGATCTGCCCATGGTTGTTAATCATCTAGCAAGTCACTTCACAGCTGTCTTGTTCCGGAAATTACATTCCTGAATTTTTCGCTCTGAAGTGGGGGGCAGAACGCCATAATGTAAGTTTTGCTGCTCACACTTGAGATGATTATAACGTGCCCTTTACAGCGTGGAAAATCTGGAGCCTTGGCTCTTTGCAAGGTCACGGCTCAAGGACGAGATAATGTCCATAACCAGATGTTGAAACACCACAGCGAGGATAGCCTGTGCTATGGGTGTTCAATCGATTCTAGTTAGAGGAGGAGTTTCCTTTTCAGTGGTGAGAGGGGATAGGAATTCCTCACTTCAAGCATGACAAAGACCCTAAATATGCAGGAAGCTACAGACCTATTTGTCTTGATAACTGTCTGTGTAAACTGCTTGGAAGGATGTTGAATTGACGACTTGTCAAGAGGACATTAATCGGAGTACCATTGTGCTTTTTGAGCTTCTTGTGTTCCTCCACTGACCATCTGGTACATCTGGAGAGTTCTTTCCAGGATACTTTTCTCTGAAGGCTGCATTTGATGGCTGTTTTCTTCAATTTGGCCAAGGCATTTGCCGTCACATTGCAATATGGCATCCTTTCAGCCCTGCATCAGTTGAAATTCTGTGGTAAGTTGCTGATTTTTATTGCAAAATTTTTGTCCTTCCATCTGTTCCGTGTTTTGTAGGGAGGGCATATTCACAGTACCTCGCCTGGAAAATTGAGTCCCTCGGGGATCGTTTCTCGGTGTCACTTCGTTTACGATTGCCATAAACGGTATTGTCACTGTTGTGGGTTCAGTGGTAATACCATTGCTGTATGTGTATAGTTTTGCTTTGCATGATAGTTCACAAAATATGGCAGTCACAAAGCAACAATTACAGCATGCTTTTAGGGGGAGTGCAACAGTGCACCTTAGATCATGGCCCTTGATTTCAAATGGACAAGACCTCTGTTGTTCACTCTGCTGGAAGTGCACTCCTCATCCCCATCTTGAGCTTTATTTGGGGGAAGTCGCTCTTCCTGTAATAGACACGTACTGATTTTTAGGGCTCCTTTTCGATAGTAAATTTTTGTGGGAGCCACATGTGCATAAATTAAAAGTAAAATGTGCCATGAAACTAAATAATGTGACGTTTCTTCGTAGCACTGCAAGGGGGGCTGATCGTGTGGTTTCCTATTACTTTGTAGGACACATACTTATCCAGATTAGACTACGGCAGTGCAGCATATGGATCGGCACTGTAAAATTTTCTTGGTAACCTGAATACCATCTACCGTACAAGTCTCATTGCTAGTCTGCTCTCTGAACCTTGTGTTCTACCTTCATACCTGAGGGGCTAGCAAACGCTGTTGTCCTATGCTGTGAATATCATGCAAATTTGCGGCAGATGCCACCTCACTCAAACTAATCCTTTTGTATTCCGCAATGAAAACTGTCGGTTGAATGCTGCATATCCACGAGCAGTGCAGCCTGTTGGTATGTGCTTTGATAGCAAGTACAGATTGTTTGATGTATCTTCATTTCCTTGTCTTGTAAGGTGACCAAGTAAGGTACCCCTTTGTTCAGTACAAATACCTGAAATAATTGCGAATGAGAACAATGCCTCTACGTAACTTTTCCTGCCTGTTTTGTACAACCTTACACAATCGTCCCATGTGGAATGATACCCAGGACCAGCTGACACTCAGCTTCAACTGGTGCTCGCCACACAGAATTTTGGCTGCTGATTTTTTCCCCCCTGCACATTAGCCCAAATGTGAACACAGGCCCTTCCATTTATCGGAGAATCTTCGTGTCCATTGTTGGCTGTTATCCAGGGGGTCAGTAGTTAATGGATGGTTCAGGGGCAGAAGCGAAAGTAAGCTGTGCGGATGTTTGTTTTTTCTCTTCCTGAAACCCGTAGCGTATACACAGCAGAATTGTGTACTATCATTGAATCCCTTGGTACACACTGTCCAGTGAACATCAACCCTTTTTGCTGAGTACTGATTCCGTGAGCTCGTTACAGTCTATCGATACATGTTTCCCGCGTCACCCTCTGGTCCAGCAGATTGAGGACCTGCTGGCAGCCAGGCTGTGTTAACACCAGATTTATGTTTCTGTGGCTGCAAAGCCACTTCGGTGTAGCAGGAAATGAGTTAGCTGATAGGCTTGCCAGAGCAGGAGTGACAGACCACCCATCCTTCAAATAAGCTGAGAACAATTAAAGGAAGAACAAAGTTCAGGGAGACTTATTCCTCGGGTGTCTCAGAGAGAAGCAGTGGAATTATGTCTTGTGATCGCCCATGTTTAGCAACACATTCCTCCTTACTGAAGGGAATGTAACAAGTATATATATTACTAATATATACTTTTCAAAGTATGTTATAGTGTTCTAAGAGTTATATTTCATGTTTTGATAGACTGGAAAATATTATACTGTAAGTTACATAAACTCATGGTGCAATATCCAGACTGAAAATAAAATGAATGGCTTCCTTCTTAACAAAACAATAAAGTCCACATGCCTTTGACAAGCGGAAAGAACAATTGGGTGGAACATTATTTGCCAGCAATGAACAAGCCACGTTTCTCTAATGTTTCCACAACCAAGAAGTGGGTTTCGATTGTCGGGGCATTGAACAGTTGATAGAACGTTCAGATGGGTATTTACTGAGGCTGGTGACTGTCAAAAGGTAGTGTGGTGCATCTTTGTCCCTTTGCATCGTACTGCATAACTCAGTAAAGGTTGACATGTGATCATGTCCTGCCATGATCACATGTAACTTATTTTGTGAAGGTGATTCGTACAGTGTCAGGATGGCCTTGGTGAGTGTCCAGGCCCACTCTCCTGATTAAATTTGGAAGCAAAATCGAGCTTATCCGGGCTGAGAAGAGATGGATGTTGAAGGACTCTGGTTGAGGAGGAGAGAATCAATCTATTTGAAATCAGCAGTGTATAAATATATGTATACTGTCCTTGCCTGTTATGTTTTTCCTTTTTATTATTCCTTCCCACACTGACCTGTTATTGCATTTTTCCTATTATGTGTTCCTTTCAGTGTTCCTAACTTCCTACAGTATGTTGTTTGAGTCATCAGTCCATACACTGGTTTGATGCAGCTCTCCATGCCTCCCTATCCTGTGCTAACCTTTTCATTTCTACGTAACTATTGCATCCTACATCTGCTCTAATCTGCTTGTCATATTCATACCTTGATCTACCCCTACCGTTCTTACCACCTACACTTCCTTCAAAAACCAACTGAACAAGTCCTGGGTGTCTTAAGATGTGTCCTATCATTCTATATCTTCTTCTCGTCAAATTTAGCCAACTTTACAAAAACAATATAAATATAAGTCACCACCTTATCAATACAAAATTTATTCACATTCAGCTAGTAAATATGGTCAAGACCGGTTTCAACCCCTAGGGGGTCATCTTCAGTTGACATGCATAAAAGATATATTTTACAAAAACATCACATATAATGATTAAAACTTAAATTAAGTCCAACTGATCATAAATGTTGGTATGTATGTCTTGGTACATTTGAGCTATTGTATGTGTCAATCCTAAGTTTCCCAGCATACAGTGTCAAGGTAAGTAGTTAACTAATATACATCATCCATGAAATTACATGCTATTTTTCATGTTATCACTATCTAATTTGGGTTGTACAATGTGGAATGAGATATACATTCATTTGTGTAAATTAATAGTAGTAAGTTCAGTAATATACATTAAAAATTGGTTCTTAAATTACATTAATTGATTATTGATCAGTCATATGAAAATATAGAATTATTGGTTTGGACACTTGTGATTAAAATATTAGTATGTAATACCTTGTTGGCATATATCTTAAATACTAAAGTATCATTTTATAAAGCCTATTATTCTTATTTTATGTTTTGGAATAGGGTTGAACTTTTAGAAAATTATTTGTTTTGTTGAGCATAGGCATTGGATAATCTTGTTAAATTGGACACATAACTAAAACAGTGGTGTATATATATACCTTGTTAAAAATACATTGCATTAACATTATTAATATGTGGTGCTATATATACATTGTTTGGGGTAAAATGGGGTTAACGAAGTTTTCACAACAGTATTTGATTAGTTATGTTGTTCCGATATGATGGGTCCATAAAAATATATAACTATATACATAATTGCGGTTAGATAGGTATTTATATAATCTGCTTGCAATTTAGGTAATATTTGGTTGTAATGTCTGGCGATATTTTTGGGCAGCTACTGTTGTTAGAGCTATTAAGAGTCTTGAATATTATTGATGGAGCATGTTCTTCTTTTCGTGTGCCGTAATATGTTGAGTTGGTGACATTATATGGACACATTATATGTGATGTTTTTGTAAAATATATCTTTTATGCATGTCAACTGAAGATGACCCCCTAGGGGTCGAAACCGGTCTTGACCATATTTACTAGCTGAATGTGCATAAATTTTGTATTGATAAGGTGGTGACTTATATTTATATTGTTTTTGTAAAGTAATATCTATCAATACGGAAATGAAACTTATAAACAACAAAATTTAGCCAAATCGATCTCCTCTCACCAATTCGATTCAGTATCTCTTCATTCGTGATTCGATCTATCCATCTCACCTTCAGCATTTTTCTGTAACACCACATTTCAAAAGCTTCTATTCTCTTTCTTTCTGAGCTAGTTATCGTCCATGTTTCACTTCCATACAATGCCACGCTCCACACGAAAGTCTTCAAAAACTTCTTTCTAATTCCGATATCAATGTTTGAAGACAGCAAATTTCTTTTCTTAAAGCTCTTCCTTGCTTGTGATATGACTTTATTTGCAATTCCTTGTTCTTTTTCATTGCTACATACATATTGCAGCAAAACTAACTTCCAATTATTAAACATAAATAGCAAAGCAACTCTAGAAGCTATTCAATTTATTTCACAGTTTAAAAGGGCCGTGTTTGCCATTTACTTTACATAATTTGCAGCTTATGTTGGTTGACTTGAGACTCAGAAATAACTCCTGCATTTGCCACCACTGTGTCTCAGGCATTGGTGGTGATGCATGTGTTGCTGTGATGGCCTTGGAATGCAGAGCATCGTGGTTTCATTTTGAGATACTTCAATAATGCCTGTTCTGTTACCACAACACAGCATTTATTTCGTGGACACTTTAGGCTAGTCTATAACTGGTATGTTCCTAAGTTGGAACTGAAAAGAAATGCTCCCACTATAAATAACTTCAGGCTGGGTCGACATGCTCAAGTTCCTGGTAGGAAAGCTGTTTTGTTACGGGTTGCCAGTTTGAGAACAACGGTTTGACTTTAAAAAGCAAGCTGCCTGGTAGGCCTTGTAGAATTTGAACGCCAGAAAACATCTGTGCAGAAGTCAGAAAAGCCGCTATGCAATCTCCTCAACGTTCAGTGTGTAGGCAAGCTGTTGTGATGGAACTATCTAATTGCACCGGAAAGAGAATTTTATACACAGAGATATGGTTCCATCCTTAGAAAGTGGTGGGTGTGCAGGAATTCGGTGGACATGATTTTGCTGTTCCAGGTAATGCCACTCTGTCAAGTGATGAACTTAGCTTTCGTCTGTTGACCTATATTAATAATTTGCAAACTATCATCCTCATGATCCATATCGATGTGATATACAGTTGAGAGAAATAAATCAGTGATTCCACCTAATCGATACTATTTATTTGCCTTTGGCAAACTAAAAACTGTAGTACATGTTCCGTCTAGTGACTTGACATCATCAGCTACGTCTTGTTTAGGTGTAATATTTACAAGAAGAAAGGACATATTCATCTTTTCCCAAGCCTAAATAGACATTTGAAAACCTTAAAAATAATTAACGTAGCTGGGTAGGAGGGAGGTAGGGGGAAACTATCGAATTACAGTAGAAGTCCGCTATAACCAGTACGTCATATAACGAGAACCCCGTTATAATGACAGTCTTTGTCTGTCCCTTCAAAATTCCTATATTAAACTGTGTATTATGCTTTGGTTACAGTGAGTGCCCTATCGCTGACGCATTCGTTATTACAAGCACTTATGCGTACACTTTTTTTTTCCATTGCAGACATTTATGCACCCGGAGATTATATTGTGTTCGATTGATCACCTTTGGTATTGTTTCCTCACTATGTCCACTAGCGAGCTCTCTTGTCGACGTTCTAAGGCAATGTCTGAGTCGATTAGTAATACCCGTCGACTGGTGTTCCGTAAAGAAAAAGGGAAATGAAAGAGAAATTGTTTTCGTAATAAATGCATAAAAAAACGTGTCCGACTGCAGTTAACTCTTAAAAATAAAAGCTGATGTAAACTTTAGCTTAATTTTAATGTTAAATACTGCAATTAAGTGAGAATGGGATACACCTCAAGATATGGCAGAGTGCATCATTGATTTCAGAGGTAAATTTTATATTTCTTCACGTCTGGTAAAATTTTGGAAAGACTATTACCATGTAAATTCACAGCGAGAAGGTTATAATTTCTCTACTGATGCTTGCAAGATGATGTTCTGAATAAGAAAACTGAAAATTATGCCACAAAATGCAATCAAATCATCTTCGGTACGGTAACGTTTTCTCGCTATGTGCACTCGCGAACTCTCTCGTCTACATTCAAAGCCGTTTCAGAGTTGTTTAGTAATACCCGTCAACTACTGTTCCGTAAAGACAATTAGAAATGAAAGAAGAGAGCAATGTTTTCGTAAATGTCGTCTATAGCAGTTGTTAACTCGTTAGAAATAAAGGCTAAGTGATTGCGTAATTTGAATTTTCTACTCTAAAATTAAGTAAGAATTCAATACACCTCAAGAAAAGTCAGAGTGAATCAAGAATCTTTATTTGCCAATGACCATATACAATGAAAAAGGCTTCGTCAACTGATAATAATTTAGTACTTAATATTACTAAGGCTAAATGAACATACACATTAAAACTTAATACTAACATTATGCATTTCTAAGAATTCAGAGGTATTATAAAATGGATTTTCTATTAACCAATCATACATTTTTCTTTTAAAATTACTTAAAGGAGTGGACCGTGCAGAATGTGGTAATTTATTAAATCTCAAACAATTGATTTTATGTGAGTGAGCAGTTTTTGACAGCCTGTGAATTGGGATGTCAATGTCTGCTTTGCTCCAAGTATCATGAAGGTGAATGTTTTCCCGAGTGCTGAATTCATTTGTTTCTTTTAACAAATGTCAAAGACATATAAATATACAAATTTATAATTGTCAGTATTTTAAGCCTAATGAAGAGAGGTCGACAATCGTCAATTGCACCAGCCCTACACATTGTTCGGACAATCCTTTTCTGTATTAGAAGAATATTATATACATAAGAACAACGCCCCCATAATAACAGTCCATAAGTAATGTGTGACTGGAAGAGACCAAAATATGCCATCCTGCTTACTAAATCCCTCAATTTCCATATCAAATACGTCACTCATGATATTGTTTTACAAACATGATCAATGTGTGTTTCCCAGATCAATTTGGCATCAATATGAAAACCAAGAAGTTTGACTGACTGACTGACTTTCAATACCTTTGGATAATCCTAGTGTGAGAAATTGAGTTTTATCCTGATTGCACAACAGCCTATTGGATGAATACCAATGCAATGCAGTTGCAAGAGCTTCCTGTGACATCTGATGCAATCATGAGATGCTCTGGTGTTTTGTAATTAATGTTGTATTGTTAATGACATTTTGCGGTAAATCATTGACTGCCAGAATGAATAAAAATGGACCGAGGACAGAGCCCTGTGGCACACCAGTTGTAGCTTTCTTCAAAGTGGAATACCTTTTTAATTGAGACAAACTGATATCTGTTATTTAAGTATGACTTACTTATATTCAGTGAGGGATACTCGACACCATACATCTCAAGATTTGCAAGTAAAATTTCATGATTAATGCAGTCAAAAGCTTTACTTAGATCACACAACACCAAGGAGATCGCCTGCTTGTTTTCAAAAGCTGTTTATATCTGATTAACAATTTCAAGAAGAGCAGTAGTAATATATTTACCTTGTCGAACCCCAAACTAACAGTCGGATAGGAGATTGTAAGTTTTAAAATAGTTGCCAAGTTGATTGTACAAATTATAAATTATTGGAACAATTGAGACTGCATGGTAGTTCTGAAGAAATTCTTTGTCCCCACTTTTAAATAATGGAATAACTTTAGAAATTTTAAGTAGATCAGGAAAAACTCCAAACTCTGAACACTTGTTAAAAATAAAAGCTAGAGGTTCAGAAATCAAATGTATTATTCTTTTGATGATGTAATTAGATAACCATTAACAATCCCTACTCTTAGAGTTTGATAATTTTAAGCTAACTTTAATTACTTCATCAGATATGATTTCAACCCAATGGAAAGTGTTTCGGCAGGGTGTTGATTGTGAAGAAAGTCACTTGCAGCTGTATCTGTTGCCTTAATTTGATCTCCGATTTCTTTTACAGAGTTTAAGAAATAATTATTCACTTCTTCCAGATCGAGAAATGTGTCATGTTCGAGTAGGGATGTTTTCTTGTGCTGTAACATCCCATGCCGCCTTGCATTTGTTGGGTGTTTTCTCAATATATTTTTCACAAGCTAAATTTTTGGCATGGATAAGTTTTCGTTTATATAACTTTTTACAATTAATATAAGCTTTATACATTCCATTCTGCTCGGTTCCTCCTTGACGAGAGTTTTTATAAATTCTCTACAGCAAAAGCGTTCGTTCCATATACTGAGTCAATTCAGTTCAACTTCTTGCTTTTAAGTTTACCATTATGACTAATTTTTACCAGTGGTGAACATAAATGCCACAATTCAACCAATTTATCTGAAAAGTTTCCAAATACAGTTTCAATATCATTTTCTCCCATTTGAAATTCAAATACAAAGCCCCAGTTAATTTGTTTCAGATTTTCAATAAATATGTTAATATATAATAATCATCCTGACTTCTTACCCACATCAGTACAGGTTCATCATTGTAAATTATGTCATGCTGGTTAAGATATAATGATATAAGCAAGGGGTCATGATCTGCAAAACCCCCACCAACAAGTCTAAGTTTATACAAATCTCTCTAAAAATTTACAATAATATTATCTATGCATGCATTATTACGTGAAGGTAGCTTGTTTGTGCAAGTTAAATTTACACTTCTTAGTAAATTCAGAAAATTTCTAGAAATCTGCCCATCTGAATATGCCATCTCCATGTTAATATCCCCACAAACATTAACTTTGGTCTTAAAATTCAAATTTTTTAATTACTAATTCAAAATTCATAAGAAATACATAAGCATCAGCATTTGGAGATCTATACAAACTAACAATTATATTTTGATCAGCCAGCTTCACACAACTAAACTCTCCCTCTATTTCCACACAATATTAACTTAAATCAATCTTTACAAATCTAAAACACTCTCTAACTAAAATCCCAGCTCCCATCACTGATTTCAGAGGTTAGTTTATATTTTCTCGGGTCTGGTTAAATTTTGGAGGGGCTATTCCCATGTACATTTATAGAGAGAAGGTTATCATTTCTCTACTGGCGCTTGGAGTATGTTTTCATGGTACATATAGTATGGTTAAGTTAGGTTAGGTGACGCTGCTTGAATAAGAAAACAGAAGCATTTGCCACAAGATGCCACCTTCAGTATAGTTTTCTTGCTATGTACACTTACGAGCTCCTTCATCGACATTTGAAGGCGAATAATACCAATACAAATGGTCCGTTATTGGACATTATAAATTTTCCAGCTAACTCATTCCTGGTTGACAGCGTTTCGCCCTCGTGTGCTAGGCTGGGCTCATCCTACCAAGACGCTGGCTAGTGCACACTGTGGAGGCCACTGCATAGGCTAATTGTAGCCACCGGCAGTGCCAATGCACTATGAGAGACTTTGTCTCGTTATCAAAAATTGATGCCTGCTTGGCCATCAGATGATATAGATGTTGATTCCCGTAGGGAATCTGAAATATATGTTCGGAATGAGTAAATTTATAATACCAATACAAATGGTCCGTTATTGGACATTATAAATTTTCCAGCGAAATCATTCGTGGTTGACAGCGTTTCACCCTCGTGTGCTAGGCTGGGCTCATCAGTTGGTACCTAGAACACCTACCAAGATGCTGGCTAGTGCATACCGTGGAGGCCACTGCGTAGGCTACAATATTTGCAACATTTTTGTAATGCTACTCTTTTGTCAGAAATCACCCAGAACAAATCGAGCTGCTTTCTTTTGATTTTTTTCCAGTTCTTGAATCAAGTAATCCTGGTGAGGCTCCCATACACTGGAACCATACTCTAGTTGGGGTCTTACTAGAGACTTATATGCCCTCTCCTTTACATCCTTACTACAACCCCTAAACACCCTCAAAACCATGTGCAGAGATCTGTACCCGTTATTTACAATCCCATTTATGTGATTACCCCAATGAAGATCTTTCCTTATATTAACACCTAAGTACTTACAATGATCCCCAAAAGGAACTTTACCCCATCAATGCAGTAATTAAAACTAAGAGGTCTTTTCCTATTTGTGAAACTCTCAACCTGACTTTTAACCCTGTTTATCAACATACCCTTGCCTGCTGTTCATCTCACAACATTATCCAAATCACATTGCAGTTGCTCACAATCTTGTAACTTATTTCTTACTCTATACAGAATAACATCATCCGCATAAAACCTTACCTCTGATTCCACTTGTTTACTCATAAAACCAAACCAAACCCCATCGCACTACAGCCCTTGAAGGGCCTTGGCCTACCAAGCGACCGCTGCTCAGCCCGAATGCCTGCAGATTACGAGGTGTCGTATGGTCAGCACGACGAATCCTCTCGGCCGTTATTCTTGGCTTTCTAGACCGTTGTTTACTCATATCATTTATATATATAAGAAAACATAAAGGTCCAATAATACTGCCTTGAGGAATTCCCTTCTTAATTATTACAGGGTCAGCCCTGAAGATGGTTTTCCGTGGTTTCCCATTTTCACACCAGGCAAATGCTGGGGCTGTACCTTAATTAAGGCCACGGCCGATTCCTTCCAACTCCTCGGCCTTTCCTATCCCATCGTCGCCATAAGACCTATCTGTGTCGGTGCGACGTAAAGCCCCTAGCAAAAAAAAAAAATATTACAGGGTCAGATAAAGCTTCGCCTACTGTAATTCTCTGAGATCTATTTTGTAGAAATATAGCAATCCATTTGGTCACTCTTTTGTATAGTCCCATTGCACTCATTTTTGCCAGCAGTCTCCCATGATCCATCCAAGGAGCAGTAAAGCTAATGCAGTGAGTTTGCAGTTGTGATCAACTGTATTTTGTAATAAGAAAGTCAGCTCCCAGACAAAACTAACTTTACATCACTTTGTTTTCAGTCCAGCTTTGCTTTACGGGAGTGAAAGATGGGTGAAATCAGGATATCTTATTCTTAAGTTAGATTTAACAGACATGAAAGTAGTTAGAATGATTGCTGGTACAAATGGGTGGGAACAGTGGCAGGAGGGTACTCTGAATGAGGAGAGAAAGAATAAATGATGAATGAAATCGGCTGATGAAGCTGTGTGCATAAACCGGCTTTGTTGGTGTGGTTATGTGAGATGAATGGAGGAGGATAGGTTACCTAGGTGTATAACGGACTCTGTTGTGGACGGTAAGAGAAGTAGAGGTTGACCAATACAACAGTGGTTAGACTCAGTTTCTAACGATTTAAAGATGTATGGAACTAAGTGGTCACATAACCATCTACAAATAGGGGATTGTGCTGGCGGTTAGTGATTTCACAGATTCTTTTAGAGTGAATGCTAAAAGGCATAACAGTCTATAATGAAGATGTATGTATGATAGTCTTATTCAAGTGTTCAAGCCATGTTACCATCGTGGCCAGGGTCGTCCAACATCTTCCACATCCTGTTCTGTCTGTTCATATTAACTGTAGTTGTCCTATCATTAGTGTATTTTGTTTATCTTTGCTTGTTTATTATTTTATTGTTTTTTAGTATGTATAATGTTACCATGCGGTACACCTTCCATGTTCGTAACTTGCTATATATGACTTGGTGTACACATCTTTGTTCCGTTCCATTACTTGTATTTACCCATTTGGTTTCTTTCCTCCATTTGTGTTTGTGTTGAGTTCCTAGTCTTTTGCCACCAGGGGCCGATGACCTAGATATCAGGCCCCTTTAAACAACAATCATCTTCTTCTTTTACCACTTATATGCATTTAAATTTTTTTTCTGTCTCTTTCCTTTTCCTGGGCTTATCCGGTTTTCTTTGTATCATACACCTTTCACATCAAGTTCAAATATATGTTTCAATGAGTGTTGGCACCCACCCTCCCAGTGAAGCTGAGAACCAGAAAAAAGCCCATTGGGAACTGAGGAAAGATGGATGTAGAACTTCTATTGATGGGGACAGCCAATCTATTTGAAGATGTGTAGTCTACCCTCGTCCTTTTGTGTTTTCTTTCTGGCAGAGACTAAATGGAGGAAGGAAGGTAAGAGAGAGCTGCGAAAAGTTTTTGGTTGTACTGGAAGGGAAATGAAGGAAAAGCAAGTGGAGTAGGAATGGTGGTGAGAAATGATTTATTGAGGAAGTAGTGGGGATAAGTCACAGGTTGATGAAAGTCAAAATAACAGTTCAAGGAAAAAGCTGGGGTATAGTTCTGATATATGCTCCACAAGTAGGCTGTGCACTACAGGATGAAGATAACTTTGAGGAAGAATTGGGGAGACGTTTGAATGGCCAAACTATGTAGTAATTGGAGACTTGAATGCTCATATAGGCATGGAAAAGAAGGGATGTAGTTGAGAACATACTTGGAGCTGAAGCATGGGGAAATGAAAATAAAGAGGGGGTACAAGCTATTGGATTTGTGCAAAAGAAATTAGATGATGGTTAGGAACTTACAGTTCAAGAAGAGGGAAAACTCTAAAATAACATGGTACGTTCAAGAAGAGAGAAAACTCTAAAATAACATGGTACTGCAGTGACTGGTCGAGAAAATCCATTGTGAACTACATATTCTACAACTGCAAAATGAAAAGAGTGTTACCGATATAAGGGTAATACCATCAGAGGCCGTAGATAATGACTACAGACTACTGGTAATGAAACTGAGGATAAGGAAGGACAAAGAGGACTGAGAATCAAGAAAGACAGATCAAAATATGGGAACTGAAGGACAAGAAAACCAAGGAAGAATATCACGTCCACGAACCTACTACACTGGCGTAGCGGGGGGAGAGTTGATACTCCCAGGTGGCGGATAGGGGGTCCTAACCGGCTTGCCGGCGGACTTGAGGAAAATAAAATACCTCTCGCGGACCAAACACACTATCTCCTGTGGGTGGGGGGCGCAGACAAATAATACACCTACGGTATCCCCTGCCTGTCGTGAGAGGCGACTAAAATGGGCCACCAAGGGATGATCAAATTAGAACTATGAAACTACTTGTGATTAGTACCACCACGTGGAGAACACCAAGGGTCGCTTGTACTTGCGCGTAGTACCACTATATTAGGTTACAAATAGGTTTGTTATTAGTAGCACACAGGAGCACCGTGCAGTCGGTTTTTGCAGTACCTGTGATTAGTACCACCATACAAGCAGGACCATGGGATGATAGCTACCATGCTTCTGCCTTGCCTATGATTAGTACCCACTATATGAGGAACACCACGGGATAGGGGAAGGTCCCTGTGGTTAGTACTCTTATGTGATGAACACCATAGGGTTGCATTGCCTGTAAATGGTGCCGCAATGTGAGAAAAACATAGGTCTGTAGTATATGTCGAATTTCATAACCTGTGAGTAGTACCATAATGTGTGGAATACCGCGAGTCTCTGCTACTCTTGATTAGTACTGCAACATGACAAATACCATGGTTCTACTTTCCTAGCGATAAGAACCGTTATGAGGGGCCAATAACTTGGATTTTGGACCCCCTTTAGACTGCAAGCATCCTCGATTTAGTATTATGCTCTAGCAGCAGTCCCTTGGTCAGTAATCCTATTGTTCTTCCGTCAGTTTCTATGAATGTAAGGTATTGCTGCTGGCATCCCCTGATTATTTTAAATTCATATCCATCCATTCATTCTTTGTCCTCATCTTTTGAATGCTGGTCAGTGGAGAATTTTGGGCTTTTAATTTGTCATTCCATTTCGTCTCATTTTGTACTATTAGGGGTCGATGACCTCGATGTTAGGCCCCTTTAAACAACAAGCATCATCATCAGAATATCAGGAAAAAATAAGGTTGAACTTAACAACATGTGATACAAAAGCAGAAGAGGAGGAATGGAAAAGGTTCAATGGGACATTAGTTACAGCTGCAGAGGAAGTTTTTGGGAGATCTAGTACCAGGGAAAGATGCAAGGAGACCCCAGGGTAGATTGACAGTCAAAAGTGGCAGTTGAGAAAAAAAATAAAGCTTGGTGGTTTTAGCAGAGGACAACAGAGACAAGACCGAAAAGGAGGTAGCTAAAAAGGTTGTGGCAGAGTAAAAGAAAAAAAAAATGGATGGAAAAGTGGATACATGTGATGGAAGAAGATAGCAAAGAAATTCAGGGAAACAAGAAACTCAAAGGAAATGTAACAAAAACTTTTCAGTCTGTCAAACACACTGCAGTTACAATATAAATTATAACACTATAAAATACCTGTAAAAATACACACTATTACAGAAAGAATGATATATTTCGTTTTACAAGAACATCCTCAGATTCTTTCAAATCACTTTAAACATGCTCATATATGTACAGTATTGTTTACGTTGCGTAAACTTGTCAATGATAGAATGTTTAGTGATAATATGAACCGGTAATGACAAAGAGTAAGTTTACAAGTATTAATATAATGAAAAATGTACGTACTTATCTAGGCTGCCGATGTTAAGTCCGTTGTCATCAAACACTATTTCAGGACTGTGGTCATGGAGAAAGTTTTGGGTGTAGCACACTGCTCACAGAGAGATGAAGGGAAGCATGGGAGGGGCCGTGTGGAGTGTTGTGGATCTCTCCTATTGCATGTTAAAATTGAGTATACTGTACCGTGGAGAAGGGAGGGGGGAAAGGAGGTCAGAGCGAGTGGAGCACTGTGGAACCTTCTCTCAACAGTGGAGAGGGTAGATAACCTACTTCATGTTAAAATTTACTTTTATGTAATATGGATGAATGCAAATTAATGATTTTAGGTGAATAAAGTAAGGAATTGAAATAGAGACTAGCTGTTAAATTATTATTATTATTATTATTATTATTATTATTATTATTATTATAAAAGCTAATTTAATGAGTAAATGTAGTCCAGAGGTTATGTGAGTAGAGCGAAGAGGGGTGAATTTTTTAAGTGTGTATTGTCATTTAGGTTAGTTACATTAGCATTTCTTGCGATGTAAACTTCATTTGCTTCCTTTATATTCAAAGATTTTCTATGTCTGAACCTGTTCACACTATTTCACAGACATCAACACAGATCTAAAAATTTTACACCTCGAAAATAAAAGTAAATCCTTGATTATCGGGCGGTCTGTTAGGAAGGACTAACCTACCTGAGGACATCTTTGTGCAACTCATCACACCACGATTGAAGGGGCAAGCCGCTACCTGGTGGAATAACTTGAGGGGTTAAATTTTAAACTGGACGGACTTCAAGAGGGAATTCCTTGCTAGGTTTAATTCCGAAGGGGTGAAGAGGAAACTATTGATTGAGGCACAACCCACTGGCATGAGAGCTAGCGCCTTCATCCTACAGAAGTACCAACTCTTCAAGCGTCGGTACCCGGAAGGAAGCGAAAACGAGATCGTACTAGACATTACAGAGCTATTCCATGATAAGTTTCGACCCCTAGTGAAAATATCACAGAATCATCGTCCATCTGGAGGAGGAACACAAGAGCAATGCTACAGACCAAACCAGCACAGTTAGAAAGTGCTACCAGTGTGGAAGAGCACTGATGGATAAGGTATTATCAGGATATGTTAGAGAGTTTTGCCAAGTGTTTCTCAACGACATTTTAATTCACAGCAAGAATTTTCAAGAACGTCTTGTGCATCTGAGGAAAGTACTGGAATGACTGAGAATTCATGGACTGACTTTCCAACTGGAGAAGTGCCAATTCGCCCAGTCCCGCGTAGAATATCTTGGGCATATCCTAACATCAGAAGGCTTAGAAAGGCAACCGGAGAAGAATCGAGCTATCGAAGAAGCTGAACGCCCACGGACCAAGCGACAGGTTCATCAGTTCCTTGGCTTGTGTGGATGGTACAGCAGCTTCGTACCACACTTTGAAGAGAAGGCAATACCACTCATCGATCTACTCCATAACAACCACCCGTTCCGATGGACCTGCAAGGAAGAGGCAGTATTCCAAGGCATTAAGGTTGCAATATGCAATGCTCCCAGTCTAGTCCATCCTGACCCTCAACGGAAGATGTGCCTGCAGACGGATGCCAGCGACTCCGGCTTAATAGCAGTGTTATTCCAGGAGAGGAGTGACGGCGGAAGGGACATCGAGTATGCCATCAGAAAGCTATCTCCCACTGAACAACGCTACTGCACCGCCGAGAAGGAAGCCTTAGCTGTGGTGTGGGCCATGAGCAAATTCAGAGTCTACTTGTAGGGAAGAAAGTTTCAGCTCTACACCATTAACGCCGCTCTCAAATGTTTCAACTCGGTCTCTGGCTCAAAATGTTACTTGTTGCGATGGGCTCTGTTAGTCGCAGAGTTTGATTTCGATGTGGGTCACATCCCAGGACCGACGAACATAGGAACAGACAGCTTATCTAGGCATCTGGCAATGGAACCTGAAGCTAGGAGCACCATTGTCTAGAGGGAGTTCCCACGAAAACACCAGAGTGAGCCTAAGGAAACTGTCTTTATGACCATCAAGAAGGAACTTGATCTGGGAGTGATCAAACAGTGGCAGGAACATGACAAGCCCTGTAGGACCATGACGCAGTGGATTAGGAGACAGAACACCGATAGTCGACTCTTCCTGAGGGAATTCAAGATGTGCTACAAGAACTTCTGGGTTGACGGAGGACTCTTGATGTACAGGGTGCACCTCTCGGACACGCCTGCAATATTGGTGATCCCCAGACAGCACACGACGGACATCCTCGAAGTTCCACGACAACACTGAAGCCGGACATCCAGGAGGCAAAAAGACGTATCAGTCTATCCGAGGAAGATTCTTCTGGGTCAACATGCAGAAAAACATCCTGGACTACTTGAAGGGGTGCTACAACTGTGCCTGCACCAAGGCTTGCAACAGGAAGGCAGATTCCAGCCAACGAGGAAGAAGGTCTCAACGCCCGTGGGAGATAATAGCCCTGGACGTAATGGGTCCATACCCTAGAACACCATGGGGTAAAACGGGATTCCTAGTAATCACCGACCTCTTCACAAGATGGATTGAAGCCTTTCCGATACCTGAAGCCATGCCGGGACGCATCACCAGCCTGCTACAAGACGAGGTATTCAGCCGCTATGATTATCCACGGTGCATTCTGTCAGACAACGGGAGTCTGTTCTCGCGAGGAAGTGGCAGCAAATGATGACAGAATGGGGTGTGGAGCACTGGACCACCCCTATCTACAACCCATGGGCCAATCCAACAGAACGTCATTACCAGGAGCTGAAAAGGATGCTACAGCTTCACCTGATAGACAAAGAACATCGACTGTGGGACCGTCTGATACCGCAGTCACTCTTTACCCTGCAACAACGCATCACCGTGTCAACGGCTATGATCCTTGGTCGACAGCTATACAGCACCGGGAATTCCTAGATTCGTCCAGCAGCAGCAGCAGAACATCAAGGAGAAGCTAGCTTTGGCTGAGAAGAGATCCCTTACCCAGGCCAAAGCTCTGATGTCAAAGGGAGCCAGATCTTCCTACCAGGCCAACAAGTACTGCGATGTAACCACCCAGTCAGTAATAAGATTGGAGGGTTTCATGCAGGTTTCGCACCTAAGTAGATTGGTCCCATCGAGGTGGATAAACAGCTGGGCCATGGGGTCTACTTACTAAAGACCAACCCTCCTCTCAAGGTCCACGCATCGGAGTTGCGGCGAGTCACCCAAATGCTGCGCATACAGAGTAAGCCTGGAGGAGAGTCTGCTAATGACACAGCACAGGCTGGTCATAAGGAGAATGCATCGACTATCGTCGGGGAAGAGGCTGGCGGCGAGGCAACCCTGACCCCTGACACGGCAGAAGCTGGTCAAGAGGAGGAGAGAACATCTAGCGACATTGAGGAAGAAAGAAGATTCAGTCTACGTTGAAGGCAAAGTCAACGAGTGTGATAGACTGAAGAAATTGTTTCAAGTTGCGGGGGATATTGATGCAAGTGTGATAAACTGATATAACTTGAAAACAGTATTCTCTCACCCATAGCTAAATAATGTGATTATCAAGCTCAAAGTATTATTATTATTATTATTATTATTATTATTATTATTATTATTATTATTATTATTATTATTATTTCTTGCGATGTATATCCACTTAATAGTGTCATTAATAGTTTAGGTTCACATTATTTGCGAGGTTATGACATGAAACATTTGTTGTATATAGATATTTATATGAGTTTAGTTAATGTAAGAACCTATATATAATTTATTATTACCTGTATTAATAATTTGTAATTCACTACAGAATTGTGAAACATACTGTAACATCCAGAATGGTACAGGGTAGACGCTAACTCGTTAGAATATTCTATACATTATATCTGGGCTTTAAACACTCTAGAGTTTGAGAAAATGTATCTTTCTAGAAGTCTGGCCCGGCACATGTATAAAGATGTGGTCGTGGTGGTAGAGACGAGTTATTGTTTAACAGGAGTTGTTTTGATGAGAAGTGTATAGAAGTTATGTTTGAAGTATGAGAATTGGTTTTGTAGAGTTGGTAGTTGACATGCAGTGGTTGCAGTATCCTTGTGCGTCGTGATAGGCAGTTATTAAAAATGGTGGTTTGTTGATGTGTGCGTTTAATGTGAAGTTAGGTTTTAAATAAATTAATGCACGCAGCTGACAACATTTTGTGTGCGTCCTCTGTGAATCCATGAATGTTAACATAGGGATTTTACAAGACAAGCACTGCTTTTCTTTTATGAGCTGACTTTTTTCTCCCGACTTCATCCTTGCCAACAGGCTAAGTCATGTTTGGATTACATAACTACCTTCCCTCACCAACCTTGCCTCGCCCCATCCCTTTCTAACTACAGCAGACTTAGTTTGCCACTGCTGGGTGAAGGGTAATGTTTAAGTTTAAAGGTAGCTGACAATTTCTTTTCATAGATTGCTTAGAATGGTCTCTTCTATCCCCTTTTAGATGGATACACCTTATTTCATTGAGATCCTGTATATAGTGAACATTCTGGTGTATGTTATCTGCCCACAGACACATTCTAATGGTGTGCAAGACTTGGTGACATTGAAGCCAGACCGTTTAAAAAGAAGTAACCGAGCGTGTTGGCCGTGCGGTTAGGTTTCGTGCAGCTGTGAGCTTGTATTCAGGAGTTAGTGGGATTGAATCTCACTTTTGGCAGACCTGAAGATGGTTTCCCATGGTTTCCTGTTTTCACACCAGGCAAATGTTGGGACTGTACCCTTAATTAAGGCCACGGTAGCTTCCTTCCCACTCCTGGCCCTTTCCTATCCCATTGTTGCCATAAGACCTATCTGTTTCAATGCAACATAAAAGAAGTTGAAAAAAATTTGGCAAGGCTACTTAATTCCCAAGCTTGGCTTGGCATTCATTAAGTTGAAATTATTGAAGAAGATACACCACATTGAGACAGTTGGGTGTATTTTAAATTGAGTGCATAAATTTGGCAATGCGCTGTATTTCTAGATCTGTACTACCATGCCATGATATGAGAAGCCGCATAAATTTGGCAGTGGGCTGTATTTCTAGATCTGTACTACCATGCCATGATATGAGAAGCCTGGTTTAATCAGCTGAGTATGTGCATATGGGTGTGAGTGAATGACAGAGAGACTTTTTAAGTCATGCCGTCTTTCTGCTTACATTTTCTTGCTCTATGGCTAAATGGTTAGCATGCTGGCCTTTTGTCACAGGGGTCCCAGGTTCGATTCCCGGCTGGGTCAGGAATTTTAACCATAATTGGTTAATTTCGCTGGCACAGGGACTGGTTGTATGTGTCGTCTTCATCATCATTTCATCCACATCATGACATGTAGGTCGCCTACGGGCGTCAAATCGAAAGACCTGCATTTGGTGAGCCGAACTTGTTCTCGGATGCTCCCGCACTAAAAGCCATACACCATTTCATTTCATTTCTGCTTACATTAGTGTTCGACATTATGTATTTAAAACTTATTCTTGCTTTTCTTCTGTTTCAGGATACTCCTCATAATGTGTATCTTGTTATGGAGGTAAGCATAATTTTTTTGCTATTATCGGTTTTCCCTTTGTATCTTTTGTGATTTTGTGATGATCTATTATACTTTTTGAATTTTTATGGTATTAATGGTCCTCCTATTTCCTCTTTTTGCTTTTTATCTTCGGTGGTATATGATGATATGATTCCTGTTTGAAGGAAGTAATTCTACAATCTTATCCTGTAATTTTGTTTCAGTACTGTAATGGCGGAGATTTGGCAGATTACTTAGGAGGTAAGTGATATGCATTTTTCATTTGGGACTATTGTCTTATTGTCTTGTTTGTAAAATACAATTTGTTTGCATGTTTTTTGCACTTTATTCCGTTCTGGAGCATAGTCACTTTTCCATGTTAATCAGCTACTCATGGTTTGTCTGCCCGTTTTTCTGATAATGTTTTGCTCTTGTATATTTCGATTAATTCTTTCATTTATTCACTAATTTATTATCAATCAACACTGATGGTGATAAGTTGAATGAACTCATAGGACCATGAAGAGCCTACAATAGGAACATTTCATGTGTAATTTAATGCGGGATAAAGATAAATATAATTTGCTGTACGTCGCACCAACGCACACAGGTCTTATGGCGACGATGGTATAGGAAATGGCTAGGAGTGGCAAGGAAGCTGTTGTGGCCTTAATTAATGTACATCCCCAGCATTTGCCTGGTGTGGAAATTGGAAACCACGTAAAACCATCTTCAGGGCTGCCGACAGTCGGGTTCCAACCCGCTATCTCCCAGGTGCAAGCTCACAGCTGCGCGCCCCTAACCACACGGCTAAGTTGCCCGGTAAAAGTGGGATATTACAGAAGTGTTACCTTATAAGGAACTATGTGGTGAGTGGATTTAAATGCCTGTAACTGAAGTGTGTACTTGTAGATGCATGCAATGAAGGCACACAAATCTATATGAATGTTGTTCACAAAGGCATGAAGTCGATCACAATTGTGTGAGACATTTCTTAACTGTTGCTTTGTTTGTCTTATTTATTATAATACTGT
This sequence comes from Anabrus simplex, assembly GCF_040414725.1. NCBI lineage: Eukaryota > Metazoa > Arthropoda > Insecta > Orthoptera > Tettigoniidae > Anabrus > Anabrus simplex. The sequence goes on from NC_090266.1 coordinate 979,704,679, forward strand.
ATGCAGCATTTCCTGTTAATTTATTTCTTTTTAATAATGTTGTTGCTGCACGACCAGAAATCCTGCTCTTCATGCTTACACACATCTCAGATCATATACATCTACCGTATTTACCCGCGTCATTTTCATGCTTGCTTAATTTTCACAACCCCAATGTTGATGAGTAATTATTAGGATTCTTATTTTGCCCGCATAATTTTCGCTGCCTCAACCATAGGCTACTCAGCATCTTAGCTCGAGCGCTGAAGGCAATGAAGTTACCCTCTAACCTCACTGCCAGCTGTAGTCTAGTCGTACCTTGAGCAAAACTGCATTTCAGTCCCCATGCCTTGGTGTTATACCTTGGCCTATGCTTTGTGATATGTAGTTCTGTTTTAGAGTACAGTAAGCTTGTGAAAGGCTTGCTGGTAGCTTATGAATTATAACACAGAGATTTCCACCTATTCATTACTAAGATGTATTTACAATATTTACATCACATGGGGCTAGTTTCAACCCTCCTCGGGGTCATCAGCCATTTTAAAACATACACAATGTATGGCAAAATTCTAAAACATGTTTTTTAACGGTAAGAATTTTATGAATATGTAATTTACAATATGAAGTGTGGTTGAAACGTTTCAAAAGAAAATGAGAGGTATTACATGTGATATAGGTGAGTAATAATTAATACATGTAAATAATACATACTAAGAAGTCTGGAATAAAAGTACAAATAAGGTGCTCTGTGTTGTACTTTTATTCCAGACTTCTTAGGGGGTTCAAGTCAGGAGAGCGTGGTGGCCAAGCAATCGGTCCTTCTCTACCTATCCAGTGTGTAGGAAAATGGGTATTCAGGTAACTGCGAGCAGGCAAACTGAAATATGCAGAAGCACCATCATGCATGAAAAATATTTGTTGATGGGATTCAAGTAGCATGTCTTCCAAGTAATCAGGCAATGCAGTACTCAAGAAATTCATGTAGGTCTGTCCAGTAAGCCTGTTCGGAAGAACATAGGGTCCCCACAAGGAATCATCAACAATGTCTGCCCAGATGTTAATGGCGAACGTCTGTTGATGAGAAGATTGGATGATTACGTGTGGATTTGTATCACTCCACATGTGTTAATTATGAAAATTCTGTGTTCCATCCCTTGTGAATGTCACTTCTTCTGTGAACAACACAGAAGCTGAGAAGTTAAGCATCATGCCGTATTGTTGTAGGAACTACCGGAAGAACATTACTCTTGCAGGATAATCTGCAGGAGAGAAGCCTTGTGCTACCTCAGACTACAGGGGTAACACCAAACAAGGCACAAACAGAGTTAAAAGTGGAAGGTAAGAACAAACTACACAATATAAGAAATCACTACACACTTGGAAAAACCGTAGCTGGCATTACTCGGATCTCCAACAAAACATGTACGTAAATATCCGTAGGGCCAACTAGTGAACAACAAACCGGGAAGATGAAAAGGCTGGGAACCTACCAAAGGCATGGACATGGCTTAGATAGCGGATTCCGAAATAAATCACCGTGATCCTTAGATTTTAAAAATATTATTTACAAGATAATTGTACAAATACATTCCAAGTTATGAGCTATAAGTTCAGTGATATACATAGGTTATTTCGTAGCAGTGTAAATTCAAATTTGAAATCAACTATACATCTAGTTACCAATGCAGTAGTACAATGCAATTTACAGGTTATCAGAGGTGCCAACTATTACGGATTGTCCGTGATGATTACGGAGTTCACCTTACAATTACGGAATTACGGACAAAGGGAAAATTATTACGAAAAAGCTGACATTATTAGAAAAAAAATAATGTTCTACTATAAATCCTTCAATGAAGTTGTATTTGCTGAGTTAAGTGTACCTGACAGTTGACAGGAAGAAGTGAGGCCTACATTAAGCACATCTGCACTGGAATCGCTTATGGTTCAGAAGACGAAAATGTCATCACAGTGTGAAGGATGTTTCAAGAAAAACTACACTGAAAATCAGCTGCTTCTTGAGAAACAAGGTACAAGGAATGTTTTATAAGAGAACTGGAACGAACAGGTTGTGTGCAAATGTTATTGTGTAATATGATATACTTTCGAATGGATTGCTAGAGGGAGGGACAAAAAGGGTGCCATTATCGAGAAGGGAGGAGCACACTTTGGACTTGACTAGAAATTTTTCTCCGGGGCAAAGGGCAATTACTGATAATCCACTTCAAAGGTTGGCACCTCTGGGTTATCCAAAATCTAGCGTACCTCAATTGATACAGAACTACCAGAGGCAACCCCCAAGGGAAATAATGTTAAACTACAATATACATATTTTAGTGAAACAAGAAATGGGAATGCCTCGGAAACGAACAGGTAAGTCCAGCTGAAAAACTAAGGCGTCATAAGTAACTAATTGGTGAATCTAGGCGATGTTAGGGCAGACTCCTGTATGAAAAGCAAATCGGAACATTACGGAAATTTTAGCAGGAACGGAATTCAAGAGTGCTTACCCGAGGAGAGTGCCATCCCGGAAACCGGGGGACGTCATCCAGATAGGTTGCTCGCAGACAGATAGACCAAGACCGACAGATTTCAGGATACAGAATTAATTCGAACACTGCCTTGCTCACTATATATAGGAAATTCCGTCCTTTGAGGCAGCCAATCAGCGTGCGCGAGTTCCCTATCGCCACCTAGACTCACCAATCACAACCTTACTTTTGATCGCGAACTTTGACTAACATTCTAGAATACGCATGATCGCGAAAGTCGTATTTTTCCAGAATAGACAGAACACATTTTCTAGAACACATACCAACAAAGTAACATACCCTGTACAAAAGTTATGTAACTTTCTGGATCTTTCCAGGAACTATAGACAGAATTCTACTATTTACAAATGCCTATGTTACAACATTATACAGTACAGGTTAGGTCAATAAAAATAAAACATCATATCGTATTTTACAAACAAAGTCATCAAAAAAAATACATTCCACTCGCATTACATAGTTCACTTGTAACATCTTCCTCCCCCCGAAAGTCGAGCCCTGCTCGACCAATAATATAACCTCACTGGGGTGCAAGCTATAGAACGTTTTCACACAGTACCGATAGTAAAGGTACATTACTTTAACTCTCACGATTTCTTGAAGTAACCTTTGTGATAACCAACCAGCACAAACTGTGGCATAATTTTCAAAAATAATATAGATCCACCTCTTGAATAAATATCACAAAATCCACATGGATTGTCACATTGCACTTCTAAAGGCCTTCTTTCACAGATGATTAGACAATTTGTACTCTGTCCACCAAATCATGTACACCATACTTTCTGCCAAATGTTAGAAATACCGAAACTTCTCACTTGTTACTAACACTTTTGCACTACTTTCCCACAACAGTCACAGCACAGCTAGGCCACAGGTTCTTGCTGATGATGCGGCTGCCGACACGGCCGTTTGCCGCCAGCCTCCATTCAATGTCAGTCCAAACCCGACACCTAGGTGAGATGCAGTTCAGTGGTCGCTTGCACAAAATAAGCCGTGGTGAGACACCGTCCAGTCCGCCTGCCACCAATAGGATGTTCCCCGGAGGATAGTGGTGCCGGATGGCGACGCCCAAGGCACACAGTGTGCCTCCCAATTTGGCACTTCTGGTTGCTGTCCGAAGAAGCTGGTCACTGCAGCCACTGTAACACACACAAACTGCAGCAGACAGGGGAATACTTTGAGGTAAAAGTATGCTGCTGGGCTCAAGATCTCGCGTAGAGTCACTCGATGGGTGGCTTAATGAATATGCAGGATTGATTCTCCCTCGCACACAGGGATATTAGGGCACTAGCCCCGGGGTAAGCACTGCTATCTACAATTCACGTGACAAGATTATGGTGGTTGTGAAAAGAAGCTACAGGAGGGTGCCCTAAACCTGACCGTAAAAGGGAGAAAATTCCAAGTAGTGACCCTAAAATAAAACTTATCTAACTTATAATACTAAATCAATTACACTAGAGGATACCTAAAGTATTCACTTACACAATTACTTACAACTAACTTACAATAAAACTTATTATTATCTTATAACTAAATTCTTACAAATAACATACAACTAAATCTACAAGGTCACCAACAATGGTATTTACCCTTCCCTACCAGACTTAAGGTACCTTGATCTGGGAGAGATGTACTCTGCTGATCCTTTTCCTTTTGGGATCCCTCACCAATAATGTCACCAGGGTGAGGAACTTTAAGATGGTTCAGGGACCTCTAAATCTGGGGGCCAACTTACTGATAACATGGTCCGCAGCACTACTGACGGGATGTGTTCTAATAAACACCTGTTCACCCACAGAGAGATCGTGCGGTCTTCGCCCGTGGTTGTAATTACGCTGGACCTTAGCGTAATAAACCTTCAAGTTCTTTCGTGCACGGTGCCAATTAGCTCGGATCTTTTCTGGGCTGGCATCGTCGGGCAGAAGATCATTAATTGACCATAGGTTAGATAGAGGAGAATTTGGGGTAAAAGCCAACATCAACGAAGCAGGGGTTTGCTTGTGGCTTTCCTGGACAACAGTGTTAAATGCAAATGACAACCAATTCAGTGAGGAATCCCACTTGGAGTGGTCTGAGGAGTGATAAGCGATGAGGGCAGATCGCAGGTTATGATTCACTCTCTCAGCATAATTGAGCTTCGGGTAATACGTAGTAGTGGTTACATGAGCAATGGATAGATCAAAACAGAAATTCCGGAACTGGGCAGAAGTAAAGGCTCTTGCGTTATCACTTACCAAGAATTGACAGGTTCCAAACGAGGCGAATATCTGTTTCAAGCACGAGATGGTGGTGTTGGCGTTAGCCATCCGAGTGGGGAACAGCCACGTAAAACGCGAAAAGGCGTCAACACACACGAGTATGAAACGATGACCATTCTGAGATCTCGGGAAAGGACCAATATAGTCTATGAACAGTCTTTCCATGGGGCGAGAAGCTTGCTCAGAAGACAAGAGACCTAGACGAGTATTCGGATGAACAGTCTTTCCATGGGGCGAGAAGCTTGCTCAGAAGACAAGAGACCTAGACGAGTATTCGGGGCTGGTTTACTGATGTTGCAAATCTTACAGGACTTGACAAGGGTACGGATCTCACTATCCATGGATTTCCAAATAAAGTGGTTATGGAATTTTTCTCTTGTTTTGAAAACGCTCAGATGACCGCCCACTGGGGATTCGTGAAAGTATTTGAAGAGAGCTGGGACCAGGTTAGTTGGGACTACAATTTTGGGGTCTCTGTGACCACGAGCAGGACAACACAAGACACCATTCTTAAGAATATAGGGCTTAACTTGCTCACCGGATTTAATCCTGCCGACAATGGCTTTTAACTCAGGATCATCCTCTTGATGTTTGGCAATATCCTTGAAAAGGAAGGGAGAGTCAGTGAGAACTACATTGACAAAAGCTGATACTTGTTCGGGAGATGAGTCTACTGGCTGGGATTGAGGGTCAGAGCTGTCTGGATGGAACATTCTACTGAGGCCATCAGCCACAACGTTTTCCGTGCCACGAATGTGGTGGGCTTCAAATTGGAAGGCTGAGATGCGCACTGCCCATCGTGCTAGATGACCGGTCTTTCGCGGTTTGGCCAGTACTCAACTCAACGCCTGATTGTCAGTTTCCAGATCGGAAGGGAGATGTTCCAGGTACTTTCTGAAGCTTTCTAAGGAGAAGACAACAGCCAGGGCTTCCAACTCATAAATGGAATAATTGCTCTCAGCAGGATTCAGGGCACGGGAAGCATAAGAAATAGGGCGACGCCCTTCTTGAAATTCCTGTAGAAGAACTCCGGATATGCCTGAGGAAGAGGCGTCAGTCTGAAGGATGAAGCGTTTAGAAAAGTCTGGCATAGCCAGTACAGGGGCGTTACATAAGGCAGATTTCAAATCCATGAAGGCTTCACGTTGGGCATCACCCCATACAAATTTGGCATCCTTTCTTCTCAAATCATTCAATGGAGCTGCACGTTCATCAAATTAGGAATGAATTTGCGAAAGAAATTCACCATGCCAATGAATCTGGCTACAGCCTTGACGTCCTTTGGAGAGGGAAAATTCTGGATGGCGGCAGTACGAGACTGATCGATTGAGACACCCCTCCCCGACACGATATGTCCTAGGAAGGACATCTGGTGTTGTGCGAAGGAAACCTTGGATGCCTTGAGGGTTAGACCTGCTTTACGCAGTCTTTCCAGCACTTCGTTGAGATGGAGTACGTGTTCCTCGAAGGTTTCGCTCAAAATTACCAGATCATCAAGGTAATTATAAACAAACTTGAACTTAATGTCCGATAAGACATAATCTAGTAACCGTGTAAGGACAGCCGCTCCAGTTGCTAGGCCAAAAGGGACACGTTCGAATTCATATAGGTTCCAATCGGTTGCAAATGCAGTGAGATGCTTGGATTCTTCGGCAAGGGGTATCTGGTAATAAGCCTGATTTAAATCGAAAGTGGTGAAAATTTTTGCATTAGCGAACCAAGAAAAACAAGAGTGCAAAGCAGGAAGTGGGACAGATTGGAGGACTACCTTACGGTTCAACATCCGATAGTCGACTACAGGCCGATAACCACCTTGTGGTTTGGGGACCAGAAACATTGGAGAAGAATAGGCTGACTTGGACGGCCGTATCACTCCGTCAGCGAGCATTTGATCAATGATAGCCTTCGGGGCTTTCATTTTGGGAGGTGCAACCGGTACGGAGGAGAGTGAACCGGTATGTTATCTGTAACCTCAATTTTGTATTCCAATACATTAGTGACGCCTAACCTGTCGGTGAAGACATCAGGGAACTTATCGCAGAATTTCCTATGTTGATTGGCCTGCTCTTCGTGTAAGTGATTAAAATCGAAAGCCTTGGGTTCATCAGAATCTTTGGGAACAGCGTTAACATGGCAAGGCAGAATAGGGGAGTGATCACACAGCTCAAATGTTCTTGCACAAAATTTAAAATGGAATCTGTTGAACTGGAGGTCCAAAATCATGCCTGTTTTTGCAATAAAATTTGCACCCAGTATGAATTGGCAGGGCAAATCTTTTGCCACTAGCACTGGCATTTTCCAGGTGAAATCACGGACTCTAATCTTGACCTCTAGGGACCCTACAATATTCAATGAATTGGAATTAGCAGTATGGCAGGTTAAGGACATGGGTTGTAATGTAGGTAGCTTGCAAACAGTTTTCATAGAATCATACCAGGTCTCACTCATCAAGGTGACACTACTCCCAGAGTCTAGCAACGCACAGACAGGTTCATTATTTACCTCTATGCATAAATATGGTAGTTTACAAGAAGGTATGGCAGAAATCCTACAAGATTGTAAGAAATGAAGACCCGAGTCAGACTGGGAGCAATCATTAGCCTCAGCATTAAGTAAATTAACCAAGGTACAGTCATGATCGACAAGACAAGAAGCCATGCTTTGGGATTTGTCATCAGAACCGGCGGTTAGTCTTCTAGCACTACTATGGTCTGCGGATCCAGAGCCAGAAGTGTTTCGTGGGCACTGCCTAGAGAAATGCCTAGTTGATCCACAGTTACGGCAAGAAGTATTGGTAGAAGAGCCTCCACCCATCGCAGGTTTCCTATTGCCTAATGTCCCGGCCTTGGGACAATGCCGCTTGAGATGAGCGGTGGAGCCACAAATGAAACATGAACGGGGATTACACGAGTTGGAAGCAGGTGACGGGGTGGTTTTAGAATCCTGAGTAGGGGGTATGGTTATAGGTGGGGCTAATGCCAGGCGTAGCTGGTCAGCATATCGAATGCCTTCAGCGGACACTGTAATTGCTTCCAACTGGGCGAACGTTTCAGGTCGGGGTGAAAGAGCCAGATATGATCTATAGTTCGGGGCGAGACCTTCAATTATGTTGGCAACCATCTGGGCCTCTGAATAGTGGAGCCGGAAAATCTTAGCTTGGAGCTTAATGTCTTGAACATGCTCAGATAGTGACTCATTAAAATGTTGTACTCTAAAATAGTGCTTCTGCACTAATCCAGACGAGGCACGAGCAGGAATGAAATATTCAAGAACATGGGCATGAAATTGATCTACTGACCATCTTTCAGTAATGGCCCTGACAATGTGCTCAGAAAGAGCTCCAGTGACATGTGGGTATAGAATTTGAAATACGTTGTCGTTACTGAGATTATACACCATTGCCTGATCCTTGAACTCGGTTAGAAAGCGAAGGAAGGAAATAACTTCATCAACGGAGTTAGCTGAAAATTTAGAGATACCCTTAAACACAGTGGTCAACGGGTGAGGCACATTGGAGAAAATCTGGGGGAAGACAGGTGTAGGGGGTGCTTGGGAAGGCTTGGAATAGTTCAGAGGGTTTAGCAAGGCCTCGTGCCTTTGATTCGGGTGCCCTTGTGAAAAGGACGGAGTACAGGATAGGTTAGGATTAACGTTATCCTGCAATGTTACGGGCGCAGACAACCTAATTTGAGAAAGGTTCTCACTAATCTGAGAGACCATTTGGGCATTAACCGGTTGTGTAGAGGTTATGCGACTCGATACGGGTGGCGCTAGGACAGGTGGGTGGTTTTGCACCATTGAATCAGAACCGGGTTGATTAGGAATAGAAGGTAAACACTGAGCTTCAACGGAATTAGCAGGAATCATAGGAAAACTTGTACGGTTACCAACATGCAAAAGAGATGTATCATTAGAATGATTTACAGGTGTCCTAGGTCCAGACAACGAAACAGAAGATCCCAGGGCAGCATTAGTCACCTCAGACTCCTGAATAGGCCTAACACCAGCACTAGGTGTCAGATCGCACACTTGAGCAGCAACAGATGCCTCGCCACAATTAACACTGTCACTCATTCCAGATGGGATCGACACTTGAATTTGAGGAACTGTGTTATTTAACTTATTGCCTTCAAGCAAACCACTGATTCCGTCGAAAACTTTGGAAAACTGTTCTAATAAGGTCTGACGTTTTTGCCGCTCAACTTCCGGCAATTCAATAGACAACAAATCCTTAATCCTGTCCAAATAATGTAATAACTGCCCCTTAACCCGCGCTTATTGGCCATGCGAGGGCTTAGAAGCACTAAAGGACACAAGAATGGCATTCAATTCAGGTAACCTATCTTCAATCACGGCCAAAGACTCACGCAACTCGTCTGTAGTTAACTCAGGTATGGTTATAGGTAGGTCAAGGGACTGCTTCAACAGGCTAGTGTCATCTCTGACATTCCCTGTCGAATTAATTTTGCGAATTTTTAACTCGTAAATCAGTTCTGCCTTTCTTAAATGGAAAGGATTAGGAGCAGCGCGAGCCATCCTGGCAGGTAGAAACAAGATTTCAAGCGATATACGAACAACAACTTTTATGGAGTTTTAGGTTAGGTATGATCATGGTTCACTTTTCTTCTTCTGCAATCTAGCGCTTGCCTCTGCTGCCAAAATGCTACCTCAGACTACAGGGGTAACACAAAACAAGGCACAAACAGAGTTAAAAGGGGAAGGTAAGAGCAAACTACACAATATAAGAAATCACTACACACTCGGAAAAACCGTAGCTGGCATTACTCAGATCTCCAACAAAACATGTACGAAATATCAGTAGGGCCAACTAGCGAACAACAAACCGGGAAGATGAAAAGGCTGGGAACCTTCCAAAGGCATGGACATGGCTTAGATAGCGGATTCCGAAATAAATCACCGTGATCCTTAGATTTTAAAAATATTATTTACAAGATAATTGTACAAATACATTCCAAGTTATGAGCTGTAAGTTCAGTGATATACATAGGTTATTTCGTAGCAGTGTAAATTCAAATTTCAAATCAACTATTCATCTAGTTACCAATGCAGTAGTACAATGCAATTTACAGGTTATCCAAAATCTAGCGTACCTCAAGTGATACAGAACTACCAGAGGCAACCCCCAAGGGAAATAATGTTAAACTACAATATAGATATTTTAGTGAAACAAGAAATGGGAATGCCTCGGAAACGAACAGGTAAGTCCAGCTGAAAAACTAAGGCGTCATAAGTAACTAATTTGGTGAATCTAGGCGAGGTTAGGGCAGACTCCTGTATGAAAAGCAGGAAATTTTAGCAGGAACGGAATTCAAGAGTGCTTACCCGAGGAGAGTGCCATCCCGGAAACCGGGGGACGTCATCCAGATAGGTTGCTCGCAGACAGCTAGACCAAGACCGACAGATTTCAGGATACAGAATTAATTCGAACACTGCCTTGCTCACTATATATAGGAAATTCCGTCCTTGGAGGCAGCCAATCAGCGTGCACGAGTTCTCTATCGCCACCTGGACTCACCAATCACAACCTTACTTTCGATCGCGAACTTTGACTAACATTCTAGAATACGCATGATCGCGAAAGTCGTATTTTTCCAGAATAGATAGAACACATTTTCTAGAACACATACCAACAAAGTAACATACCCTGTACAAAAGTTATGTAACTTTCTGGATCTTTCCAGGAACTATAGACAGAATTCTACTATTTACAAATGCCTTTGTTACAACATTATACAGTACAGGTTAGGTCAATAAAAATAAAACATCATATCGTATTTTACAAACAAAGTCATCAAAAAAATACATTCCACTCGCATTACATAGTTTACTTGTAACACCTTGTACACGCTGCAGATGATATGAGCACAACAGGTTTTCTCGTAGCAGTCTCCAGATCGTCTTGTGTGGCCTATTTCTCCGGAAGCTTAACCTCCTAGTGCTGATTCCTGGATTTTCATGCACAGCCTTGAGTACAGGTTCCTCCTCCTCAACGGTTGTACTGCATGACCATCCCCTGGTTCCTGGTGGACGTGCGAAACTCCCGTGTTCACAGAAACGGTGATGGATTTCTTCAAATGTCTTTTGGTCTGGCAGTCTGCGCCTTGGGTATCGTTCCTGATAAAAGCGACTTGACTTCAATGCATTACCATCCGCCAAACTATACGTGTAATGCACGCTCGCAAGCTCTTCGTTCGGGTACATGGGCTACGGCCACTTACCTTCGCTTTCTTACTTTCTTACGTAAGCAGACTGCAAATCACAATCACTGATCACAGTTACCAGACATGTTAAACAGACTGAAAACCACAATCACTAATAACACACATGTTATCGGATACGGCTAAGCTGAAAGATGATCGGATATCATGTTTGAGACTCGCATCAGATTCATTCACAGCATGGTTACTTGTGAAACAATTGTAACCGGTGTCTCAAATTTTTTTGCAGCAAACAGTACATGTAAACTATTACTGACATTAATTTGTGTCGCAAAGTTTGAATAAACCTGTAAGTATACATTCCCGGACCCATGTTGTCATAATATTTTCTTCTTCTCTTTATGCGAGGAATCCGTTCCTAAATTTTTGCCGGCGAGTTTTGGTACACCCTGTATATAAATAGTATGAGTGAAGACGACAGGCACTGAGCTCGATAGCTGCAGTCGCTTAATTGCGGCCAGTATCCAGTAATTGGGAGATAGTGGGTTCGAGCCCCACTGTCGGCAGCCCTGAAGATGGTTTTCCGTGATTTACCGTTTTCACACCAGGCCAATGCCGGGGCTGTACCTTAATTAAGACCACGGCCGCTTCTTTCCACTTCCTAGACATTTCCTATTCCATCATTGCCATAAGACATAGCTGTGTCGGTGCGACGTAAATTCAAAAAAAAAAAAAAAAAGAAAGGCAGTGGTATGATGATTAACGGGGTTAAAAGTCAGGTTGAGTTTAACTAAGAGGAAAAGTCCTATCAGTTTTAATTACTGCATTGATGGGGGAAAGTTCCTTATGGTGATCACTGTAAGAGTACCTAGGTGTTAATATAAGGAAAGATCTTCATTTGGGTAATCACATTAATGGGACTATAAATAAAGGGTACAGATCACTGCACAGGATTATTTATTCTGTGTCTAGGTGCTCTCACATTTATATACTATCTGCGCACTTTTTAGCGATGGATTTACACCCTAATGCTGAAGCAGTCGACCTCGGCAATCTTCGAGATTCGTACTGGCAATCTTTGAAACACAAACTATGAATCGCTTGCATATCGCTGCGCGACGTCTGGCGTACACTTTACGTACTATTACTGTTGTTATTTACACAGCAAAGCCAAACTATAGAATTCACTCTATGAATAAGGTTCACATCGAGAAATGTTACATAATGTGTGTGTGTGACAAAGTTGTTGGCTTAAAATAACAAAGGTTTAGAAAATTCATATCGATCGATCATATTATCGATTCAATTCAGATTTCATTTCCATTCAGTTGGCAGTACTAACGGAACCGGGAGAGCTCCCTCCTTACTCCTCAAACCCGTACACAAATCTATCGCTAAAAAGTGCGCAGATAGTACTTTATCTTTCTTTTTTCTTCTGAACTTCAGTTCTTTTATGATATTTTCTTTCCTGTCAAGTGTTTTTATATGAAAGGTACTCTCATGCAATATAGTGCTTTATGTTAATAAGTTCTATAGTTATACTTAAGATGTTTAGGGGTTGTTGGGAGGATGTAAAGGAGAGGGTGTGTAAAAGTCTCTGGTAAGACCCCAACTAGAGTATGGTTCCAGAGACTGGGACCCTCACCAGGATTACTTGATTCAAGAACTGGAAAAAGAATAAAATCAAGAGAAGCAGCTCAATTTGTTCTGGGTGATTTGTGACAAACGAGTAGTGTTTTGAAAATGTTTTGTGTTTTGAAAATGTTGCAAACTGTAGGCTGGGAAGACTTGGGAGAAGGGAGATGTGCTGCTCGACTCAGCTGGAAAATTTATAATGTCCATTAGCGGACCATTTATAATGGTATTATCAGACGTATGTTTCGAGCTGTCAGTGGAGAGATGGCATGGAATGGCATTAGTAGACTAATACGTTCGAGTGGGGCAAATATTTGTTCATAAGAAGGGGAGTTGTCTGTCTGTTAGGTCATCAGCCCAGAGGCTGGTTGGATCCTCAAATAGCACCACCAAAGGTTATGCGGTTATAAGGAAACCCCAAAAACCAATGGAAGCACCAACATGAGGAGTACTAGGAAAGATGAGGAGCGAGGTAGTTTGCCATTGCTTTCCTCACTGGGTCAGAAAGTACTATTGCAGCACGGCTGACCCTATGAGCAGCACCTTTTATAACACTCACATGCATGCTCCGAATGTCATTATCAGCACTACCCATACCCCAGCAACTTCCATATTGTCACAGCCATGGATGTTGACTGGGACTTCGGTGGAAGCTACACTTTTCTCTGGCCTGTGCCAAGAGATAGATGCGAAAGTACTGTATCCATCAAGAAATGACAGCAGGCAGGAAGGGGAGTTAAGGACTGGAATAATTTACCAAGGGAGATGTTCAATAAATTTCCTAATTCTGTGCAATTATTTAAGACTAGGTAAGTAACAGATTGGGAATATGCCATCTGGATGACTGTCCTAAATGCTGATCAGTGGTGATTTGATTGATTGATTGATTGATTGATGTATTATTTTATTATAGTTCATTATTTTCATGTCTGTATTGATAAAGTTTGCGATTGTAAAATGGGGATAATTCCACCTAATCAATACTGGTTATTAAAAGTACAATGTATTCATGCTTAACTCTCTTGGAGCCAGGCGGTACTGCGAGCATCCACCCTTTAAATTGCCAGAGCCGATGAGATCGGCCTTTAAATATCCGTGCGGAAGTTGCCAGAGCCGATTACATTGGCCGGCTGGAAATTCTGTGATATAAATACTTTTTTGGCAGTCTATAGTGACGTGCATACTTTTGTGACAACCTGTAGTAAATGGGCTACAAGTTATTGTGTGCCTGACCTTGCTTTGGAATTTCTAAGAGGGTGTTCTAGCTTTCACAAGAGTTGTTTCCTGTGTTTAGAAATACCGCTAATCGGTCAGTACAAGATTGCTCCTTGCAGTGAGTGGATTCTTGACAGCAGAATGGCAAGTAGTTCACGTGATATATTTTCAGCAGGTATTGATGACGATAAATTAATGGAATATTTGGAACAATGCGAAGTGAACGCGGATGATTTATCGGATAGCGATAGTGAATTTAGTTCAGAGAGTAGTGATGAAATTATACCAGACACGCCCCCGGGATCACCACAGCTAAAGAAGAAGCGTTTATTTGTTTCTAATGGCAGTAAGGCTACTGTGAATACTGTTGTTGATGAAACTAGTGATGACGAAGATGATGATGATGATGATGATGATGATGTCTCTGGGGAACATTTTGTGGAAATTTCTCCCAATGAACCTGACAACGTCCCTCAGTCTCCTGTTTCGTTCATGGAACTTCCTGGACCTAAACATGCCCCTGCGCCTGATTCTCCGCCCATATCATACTTCAATTTATTTTTCACTTTTTCTCTGCTAAACCTTATAGTCACCGAGACCAATCGCTATGCTGACCAACTCCTTACTTGTAATGAACTGTCACCTAATTCCCGCTCTCGATGTTGGAGACGCACTACAATTGACGAAATAAGGGCGTTCATAGCTGTCATCATGAATATGGGACTAATAAGAAAACCTACCATTGTTTCGTACTGGAGTACTGTAGACCATTTCATTACCCCTTGGTTTTGTGAAATGTTCTCAAGGAATAGGTTTCAGCTTATTTTGAAATTTTTTCATTTAGTTGACAACAGTAAGCTTTCTCCTCCTGGCTCTCCAAACTACGATCCCTGTGCTCGATTCCAGCCTCTTGTAGATCATGCTAATAGGCTATTTAGACATCATTATACTCCTCATCAGCAACTTTCCATAGACGAAAGTTTAGTTGGAACTAAATGCCATACACAACTACTCCAATACATGCCGAATAAGCACCATCACAAGTGGGGGATAAAATTTTGGATGTTGTGTGATGCAGTTAGTAAGTATTGTGTTGGTTTTTATACCTACCGAGGAGCAAGATCCACTGAAGACAGAAACGAAATCAGAATTAATGGACTGGCCTACACTGTAGTGACCAAACTCATGTCCCTAGGGAATTATTTTATGAAAGGTTTTCACGTTTACGCAGATAATTATTTTACGTCAATCCCCCTTGCAAAACATTTATACTCACTTGGAACATTTATTACCGGCACTATACGAAGAAACAGGAAGGGACTACCAGATGCTGTGAAAAAGCCATTTAAATTAGTTTGTAATAAATATTTCAGACAGGGGCCAATTTTACTAGTGGGATCCAAACAGAAAAAATCTCAGAAAAATCAGGTGGTGCTTATAAGTACACGCGGAGCTGCAATAGAAACAGAAGTGCCTGCAACTGCTAGAAACATTAATCAACCCAAGAGGAAACCTAATGTGATTTTAGACTATAATCGTTATATGGGTGGCATTGATACAAATGACATGATGGTGTATTTTTATTTAGATGAACGTAGAACTTTGAAATTCTGGAAAAAAGTTGCATTCAATATAATTTCAAGAATGGTCTTAAATGCTTATTTGATGTATTTAGAAAACTGTAACGGAAAGAAAATGACTAGGCTCCAGTTCTACTCCAGTATAATTGAATCTCTGAGTACTGAATGGTTTGAGAATAGACAAAAGATTATCACGAGTATTCCCGTGTGTGGCGTAAAACTTTTGTCAGGTACATTAGAAAGACGGTGCGTTGTATGTAGCTCTCCGCAACAGAGAAAGAGGTCACGAACTGTGTGCATCAAGTGCGATAAAGGCCTGCATACTAAATGTGCAGCTCTTCATAAATGCCCTAAATAAACAAAATATATTTAAACTTCTACTTGAACAAAAAACAGAGATTTTATATGACGTTGCGTTACGCTTTCTATTGTTCCTATTAGTGTTAGTGATAAGTGATTAGTGTTAGTGTAAATAACCTTAAGTGCTTCAACAGTGGTCTCAAACTTTGAACAACATTATATAGCGGTGACGAGTCTTCTTCTCAAAAATTTTCGGTGAGTAAATTTATTTTGTCATTTTCCTTCTTTTTTACTAGTGACATAGTAAATTTGTGTTTGCATTTTTTGTTTTTCTTTTTCTCGTTCAGAGCAATTATTCTGTTCATAAATGAATTCTCTACCATTACGTAAATGCCGGTCCCCACGGGTCAAGTGTAGTGTGCCTGCCTCTCACTCGGAGGTCATGGGTTCGATTCCCGGACAGGTGAACGGTTTTTACCTGGGTCTGAGTGTTGGTTCGAGGTCCACTCAAACTAAGTGATGACAATCGAGGAGAGATCTTAGGCTAAGAGAGCTACCTTGGTCTAGAAAACCATGAATAATGAACGAGAGAATTCGTCTCACTGACCATGCATCACCTCGTAAACTGCAGCTCTTCGGACTGAGCAGCGGTCACTTAGTAGACCAAGGCCCATCAGGGGTTTAGTGCCATAGATGTTTTAATTACGCATATTGTATTGTATTGTAAGATGTTTTTAAAAATAGATACTGAAACAGAAAACTAGAAAAGGGGATTTCCGATAAAATAAAAACTATAATCTCAACTATTATTTTTTACTTTTTAATAACTCAGAACTATTTTTATACAATCTACACCACATATATAAAATTTATCTTAAGTGTTTGCCATACATCGATATATACATGAATGTTATCGGTGAGTAAAATTGTCTTATTTTCATTAGGGACATACGTTTGAATTTTAATTTTTTATATTTTAATTTTTCGCGTTCAAAATAATTATTTTATAGAATTATATTTGGAAATAAATTCTGCATTTAGTCGTATATTCTTTTGTATCGTAGATGATATTTTCAAAGTAGATATTGAGAGAGAAAGTGCAAAAATGTTTTTCTCTTCCTAAAAGTAAACGTTATCGACAACCATAATATCAACAATAATACTTTTAAATTATTTATATCACTCTAAATCAGTTGTTTATTTTATGTAGTCGACGTGTAGAAAATTCCTTGCCGGTATTTGACATACACCGGTAGATATACGCGAATGTTAAAATGCACGTAATTCTACTAAAAACGGCCTGGCACTTTACAGTAGTAGAGTGCAGGCGGAGCTCTGGCCTCTTCCAGCTGCTAGTGAGCGGCCGATCAGATCGGCTCCTGGCTCCAAGAGGGTTAAAAATACACCATTCGCAGTACCGGTTTCGATCTGTATCGATCATCCTCAGCTTCATTAAGAACATGAGATAAAACATGTTCAGATCATTGGACATTACTTAGTTTAAGAATGTGATTAACCCATTGATCTACAATTTTTCTTGAAACGAAATATGCTTTGATTGCAGTTTAATCTAGCTTAAAAGAGAACACTTTTGCTACATCAAGTTAACACACTGAAACACAGTTCACATTCTAACAGTAATTCAACACAGTGTGGTAGATCTTAAAACACTTGTCTACATGCAATGCCACCTTACACTTATCACATTCATAACGGGATTCACCCCCTGTTCTTTCCCTTGGGATTTTTTCCAAAGTCATAGCAGACTTTGCACCTTGTAACCTTGCTGGTGTACTTCCTGCACTGGGCCGGCCTCTGGTTGGGCAATCAGGCAGAACAACACACTCCAAAATTTGCTCCGCAACATCAATCCTGAAACTGGAAAAGCTGGGCCTCCTTTCTCCTGGATTTCTGCGTGTGATGAATGACGCTAGCATTTTGCATTGCCACATCAAGCACACAGAAGTATATTTTCTTATACCCTTTGGCATATAGTCTCATTAGGGGGTATGATGCAAGGTGTTGGTCATGTCAATCAACACCACCCATTCCAGAATTGTAGTCCACAACCATGTTTGATTTCAGAACAAGTTAGCCGCTTTTGTTTCTAGTTTCCACAACATATGGACTTACATGCACTGTTGACAGATGTACATTCTTTTTATCCACCCATTTTGTGGCAAGGATGCCATTTGCTGGGGCAAAAGTCACTTCTCCTTTCTTGAGGTTCGTTGCTGCAAAATGGGGTGGCATGAATTTCTGGTTTGGACGTACAGTTCCAATGGCATTCGTATTTTTCATTATCAGGTCCCTGAAGAGAGTAGGTGAACTATAACAATTGTCCATATAAATAGTCCTGCATGATCCTAGCAATTCATCACACAATTCAAGAACAGTTGCCTCGCTACACAGTAGTCTTTTGGCATCACCTGCCCCATCTACATACTGAGGTTCTTTACCAACATATATACGAAACTTCCAGCAATAGCTAGTGTTAGATTCTTTTGTACCTAGGTACAAAAGATAATAGAATTTTATACCGAAACATGCTCTTTTTGAAGGGTTGAATTGAACGAATGTTAAACGCCCCTGAACTTCATCAGACTTTCATCAATACTTGTTCATTTTCCAAGCACGTACACCTTCTGAAACTTGTCCAACAGTAGCTGCAAAACAGGTTTAACTTTCCGGACTTTATCACACTGGGTTTTTGGAGAATCTGGGGGAAAATTCAAATATCTAGATATGATACTGAAACGTCTACGGGACATGGTTTCTGAAAATATAGGCGTTTCTCCAACCCTTCTCTTAGTCGAGTATTCTTGAAATGAAGACATTTTAGTCTCAGATATCAATATACATAATGCAAAATGAGCCTTCAGTTCATCCTTTCTCACAGGACACCAGTTCTCCTAATCATAAGTTTTTTAAAATTTTTTTTATAGGGTTACTTTCAATATCGCGAAGACATTTTGCCGCATTAGCGTTAGTTTCATTCATTACAAGTTCCCAGAATTCGTCAGTCAAAAACTCACCTAGTACCTCCCTGGATTCTCTTCTAAATTTCTTGCTACCACAGAGTTCAGTTCTCCATCTATAATACACAGCATATTATTTGGTACATAGTCTGTTTATGTCCACTTCCAGTCTTCTAGGTTATGCACACACCCACCTGCATCCCAGTTTTCATTTTCTTCAATAATGTCATCTAATTCTTCGGAACTACTAATGCTAACGTCACTCGAAGGTAATTCAGTATCACTTTCATTGGAAAAGCTGTCTCTGACATTGCTTTCTTCCAAAAAACGTAATATTCGAGTTTCATCCGACTCGGCCATGACATTGACTTTACCTTCACTAAAAGCTTTACACGGCAATTTACTTGATCATGTTTAGACTCTTTGGCGGCGAAATACGTAGCTGAAGGACAAAGATAGCAGAAATACATTTCCAACATCTCGTAGACATGTTGGGATTACAAAGAAATATTGATGTGTATCCGTGGAAACCTCAAAAAAAGCACTAAAGAGAGTGGACGGAAATTTCCGTCATTGCATTTATGGGAACCTGCGGACAATGACGGAAATATCAGTCATTACAAGGCAATGGGTTAAAAAGCATGATGAACAACATGAATAAGAACTTGAAATCAATACATTTTGAAATGTGTCCATAGGTCCCTTCTAGCGCCCATTGCGTTATACAAAGTGTTCAACTAGCAACACACCAGGACTTTTCAAGTGCATTTTAACTATGAAGAAGACAAAACTAAAACAGGTGTAATGGGCACTATAAGGGACCTTTGGGCACAATTCAAATGTTATTGATTTTAACTTGTTTTTAATGCTGTTAATCATGCTTTTTAATCACATTCTTAAACTGAGTAATGTCCATTGATTTGTACATGTTGTTTTATCTCATGTTCCTAATGCAGTTGAGGATGATAGATGCAGATCGAAACTTGGACTACGAATAGTATATTTTTTAAGCATAAATACATTGCAGTATTGATTAGGTGGCATTATCTCCATTTTATAATCGTGATTGAAGAATGCAAAAGACATACACGTTCATGTCTTCATTGATCTTTTCACTGTTACTCTTTTTTCATAAGAAGTGATCTTTTATAATAACAGAACACAAATTGTAAAGGATACAATTTTATAACTAAGAAAATATTTATCAAAATTGTACACTTCATGCCCAAAAAATCAGCCGGTTCTAGTGTGGAGGAATCGGCATCACACTTTGTATACCTAAACAAATCCTACAGTCTTTTTTTATAAAATATCTGTGGTTGTACTCCTTAATATAGATTTATCCAATACACACTTTTTCAGTAAACTTGAGTAGTTCTACTTTGTTAAGGAAGTGACAAAGCAGTGTTTAGGAAAATTAGCAGTGAATGTTACAATTTAAATTCATTTTGAAAGCATACGAATGCACTCCTTTGTCAAAGTGCAGATAAACCGCAGCATATAAACCAGCTTGGAATCTCTATAACAATTTGCTCCTACCTTTTGGCTGTGCTTGTATTTTCATCCGATCACTATTTTGTGACTGGAAGTGGCCATTACGATAATGGAAAGAATGGTCTTCAGTACACTGAAATAGTTAATTTGTAATTTTCCTTATACCTTGAGGGATTGCACACTGTGTTCTCGACTGGGGGCAATAAACGTTTGACCATTGCCGTCTGCTATACTTATAATGCCTTGCCATTTGTCACAAGTTCCATGCTAAACAGCAAACAGCTCGTAGTTGATGGTTTGTTCACAGGAGCCCTAGTAGGACGTCCCTCTTGACAGCTTTCTTAGTTCCTGTAGGCGAGCATTTCCCTTGTTAACTCATGTTCTAATGATGATTGAAGTGTTTGCGATTGTAATGAGTTTCTTTTTCGTTAGCTTTACCTGAATAAATAAAACACTTTGGGAAACTAAGGCATGTATGTCTGTTGCATGGGTTCAGTTTCATTAACTGTATTTTATCGTTTTGATTATTTTAATTATTCTATGCATGTATAGGCCTGTGTATATATCCAGGAGAAGTAATAATGTTTAAATGTCACAGGTAGTGGTTAGCTACAATGGTATGCTGTTCTGTGCCATACTGCAGGAGGAAGAGTGGGAAAGTTAGGGGATTTCTTTCACAAATTTTCATGGCATTCAGAGCTCGGACAGAAAGCTATCTAGTAAGACATGTTTTGTTCCTTAGGAACATCCTCAAGTACCTTTTTCATTGCTTAGGTGAAAAATTTACAAAGAATTTACTTGTACAAGACCCTTCGTAACAGGACCACACAGGCTGTAAAAAATGCTAAAATAAGACACTCACAGAACATTTTGTTAACCCGGAACACGACAACAATCTGGAAAGCCGTTAAAAAAAATGGGCATAGGTGGAAATAAAATGCATACTGCTGATATTAAACTACCACTGGATGATTTAAACCAATACTTTACTACAAGACCCGTTAACATTGACGAGACAACAAAAGAACAGACGATTAACAAAATTCTACACGATGGCAATACTAACAATGGAGTTTGGCAACAGCCGCGCCTAAGCCGGCAGAGGCGGCATCGTCGACTAGGACTGGGAAAACACTTCCCAGCCGGTCTAAACAAGAATCGACAGCAGGAAAGAAAAGCGCTCTTACAAGGCGTTCTTCCACTTCTCCTACGTATGGGATCTCACACCCTCCGCCTGGAGGGTCTCAGTCTGTGCCAGCGGGTTTTCCTCCTGGAAAGCCTGCACACTCCTCTCCCTCGGACTAATTCGAAGAAATTCAAGGCATGAATCACCTCGTCTAGTGACAAGATGATGCACATGGAGCATTTATCTCCATCTTCAGACGGGGATGTGAGTGTATTTTACGTTGCATTACGCTGCTTTTAACCTAAACCTAAGAAGTCCACACTCACATTATGGCACTGTGATAATGGAATTGTAGCGGTTATGATAGGCATCTTGCTGAGCTGCGCCAGCTCATTAACAAGTATTTGGCGAGTATAGTCTGTATTCAGGAAACAAATTTCAGACCAGGTCATCATATGGTGTTGAGAAATTTTCGACTATAGTTGACAGAACGACATTATGCCGACTGGGCTTCTGGTGGCGTTGGAATTTTTGTCCGTTCTGTTACCTACAGCAAAAAGATTCCGCTAAGAACCCTGCTGGAGGCTTTAGTAGTTTGTGTTCCGCTGCCTGTCCTACCAACAGTGCATGATGTTTATTTTCCACCAGGCCAGCCTCGTAACATAAATGATGTCGCTGATCTATTTGATCTTATAGATCAGCTTCCCCCTCCCTCCTATTGGGCTATTTTAATGCCCATCACCCCTTATGGGGCTCTGAAGAGCTTTGCCTCAGGGGAAGGGTGTTGGAAATATTAGTAACAGAGCAGGGTTTATGTATTTGGAACACATGTGAACCAACTAATTTCAGTGTACGTTATGGCACATACTCTTGCATAGACTTAAGTCCATGCAGCCGGACATTGGTTCCGCTATTTCGGTAGGATACACACGATGATCTCTGTGACAATGACCATTTTCTCATTATTCTTACTTTGTTACAACTAAAATCCATTGAGGTCCTCCTCGATGGATTCTTAAACATGTTGATTGACCGAAGTTCACATTCCTAGCTGTCTTTAATGACGAGACAAGGAGGACCGTAGATGGCGAAATAACTTACATAACACAAGTTATCCTTGCTACCACTGAGGAGTCCATTCCCTCTTTCTCAGGGCTCCTCGCCGAAAACTCGTTCTTTGGTGGAACGAAGAAATTGTAGCAGTTATCAAAGAACACCATCACGCTCATAAATGTTATCGTAGGCAGCCTACTGTGGCCGACTTGGTGACATTTAAAAAACTCCGCACTAAGGCAGGAGTTCTTATTCGCCGAAGTAAGAAAGCTTCGTGGGAGAGATATGTGTCGTCTATAACATTACATACACCATGATCTCAAGCGTGGACTAATCTGCGACGTATTTCAGGTATCCAAGGATCATCTTCTGTATCGGGAATTTCCATTGCAAGCAGTATTGTCACTGAACCACTCTCGATTGCTAACCATCTTGCAACTCATTTCGCGGATGTGTCTGGCTCCAGGAATTACCATCGTGATTTCCTCCCTCTGAAGCGGGAGGCAGGAGGCCATCACCTTAGTTTTGCCACTCAAGCTTCAGAGTAATATAACATGCCCTTTACAGAGTGGGGACTCCACAGCGCTTTGGCGCTTTGCAAGGACACGTCTCTTGGGCTAGACAATGTCCATAACCAGATGTTGAAACACCTTCCTGAGGATAGTCCATTATATCTCCTTCGAGTATTCAACCGATTCTGGATAGAGAATGATTTCCGTCTTAGTGGCGAGAGTTCATAGTTATTCCTGTCCTCAAGCCTGACAAAAATCCTAAGTATGCAGGAAGCTATAGGCCTATTTGTCGCGCTAACTCTTTGTATAAGCTGTTTGAGAGGGTGGTAATTCGCCGACTTGTGTGTTATCTGGAGAAACAAGGACTTTTCCCAGTACCATTGTGGTTTTCGAGCGGCTCGCTTGACCACTGACCACCTGGTACACCTGGAGAGTTCTATCCAGGATGCATTTCTCCACAAACAGCATTTGGTGGATGTTTTCTTCGACTTAGAAAAGGTCTATGACACCACATGGCGATATGGTATCCTTTCAGTCCTGCATCAATTGTGATTCCGAGGTAACTTGCCGGTATTTATTGCAAATATGTTGTCCCTCCCTCTATTCCGTGTCCGAGTTGGGAGGAAATATTCGCAATACCACGTTCAGGAAAATGGAATTCCACAGGGATTGGTTCTTAGTGTCACTCTGTTTGCGATTGCTATAAATGGTATTGTCGCTGCTGCTGGTTCAGCAGTAATACCGTCCCTACATGTTGACGATTTTGCTCTGCATTATAGCTCGCTTAAAATGGCAGTCCCAGAGTGGCAATTACAGCAAACTATTAGGAGAGTGGAAAGGTGGACTTCTGAATATGGTTCTTGGTTTTCAAGCGAGAATACCACTGTAGTTCACTTTTACTGGAAGCGCTCTTCATGCGGATCCTGACCTTTTCTTAGGGAATGTTGCTCTTCCTGTAGTTGACACTTACCGATTTCTCGGGCGCGTTTTCGATAGCAAATTATTGTGGGCCGCATGTGCGGCAGTTGAAATTGCAATGCACCAAGAATTTGAATATCCTGAAGTTTCTTAGCAGCACTAATTGAGGTGCAGACCGCACGGTGCTCCTATGATTTTATAGGGCACATATATTACCCAGGTTAGACTACGGCAGTGCAGCATATGGATCAGCAAGGCAAAGCGTCCTTGTGAAACTGAATAGCATCCACCATAGCTGGGTTAGGTTGGCGGCGGGAGGTTTTCGTACAATCCCCATTGCTAGTCTGCTCGCTGAATCTTGTGTGCCGCCTTTACGCCGTAGCAAATGTTTCTGTCCTATGCTGCAAATTTGCGACAGATGCCACTTCACCCAAGCTATCCTTGCATATTTCACAATGGAAACCGTCCGCTTTACGATGCTCATCCTCAAGCACTGCAGCCTGTTGGAATGCGCTTGGATAGCAATTACAGAATGTTTGATGTACCTTTGGTTCCCTGCCTTGTCAGGCAACCAAGTGGGGTACTTCTGTAGATAATACGACGATCCGAACTAATGATGGAACTGCGCACTGGCCCGAAGGAAAGCACGGACCCTTCGATTTATCGGAGGCTCTTTCTGTCCGTTGTTGGCCAGTATCCAGGTTCAATCGTCCTTTACATGGGTGGTTCAAGGACAGAAACGAAGGTGGGCTACGCGTTCATTTTTGACAATGATAGGTTTCTTTTTTCTCTCCCGGAAACCTGTAGTGTGTACACAGCAGAGCTCTATGCTATCTGTGAAGCTCTGCGGTATGCACTGTCTGGTGCGTGCAGACACTTTTTTCTTTGTACTGACTCCTTGAGCTCGCTACAGTCTATTGATAACCGTTTCCCTCGGCACCCTCAGGTGCAGCGGATCCAGGACCTGTTGGCTGGGTGTTCTGATCCCGGTACCAGAATCATGTTCATGTGGCTCCCAGTCCACATGAGTGTAGAGGGAAACGAGTTAGCAGATAGGACTGCCAAGGAGGCAGTTTCACTGCCCTCATTGCCTTACAAGGTTCCAGCAAGTGGTATTTGCACTCAGCTGAGACATCTGGTTATGTCCCAATGGGAGATGGAGTGGCAGGCCATTCCACTTCCAAATAAGCTGAGAGCGATAAAAGGAATAACAAAGGTGTGGAGGACATCCCTTTGGGCTTCTCGGAGGGAAGCAGTGGTATTATGCCGTCTTCGGATCGGCTACGGTATACTAATGCACTCCTATGTAATAAAGGGAGAACCCCCTCCGGTGTGTACTTACGGTGATCATTTTGCTGTGGTACACATCCTTACGGAGTGCATGGAACTGGTCGATCTGCGCCATAGGCGTGACCTCCCAAGTACAATCTCCCTCATCATGCGAGATGACGGGAAGTTAGCAGACCTCGTCATCCGTTTTATGAGGGATAGTGGTCTTTTTCGTGTGTAATGATGTCCTTTGTCCTAGTGTATTTGTGTTAACTGCGCTTTTATCCCATTGATATCATTTTGGTTCCTGTTTGCGTATTTTAATGTGTTATGTTAACTTGTAACTTGAAATATATATATATATATATATATATATATATATATATATATATATAGATATATCTGTATTGTACCAGGAAGGCCTAGGTCCTGGCACATATCAATTGAAAAACTTTATTTCAGCATACAATTTCCGTCCGCCATTTGATCAGCTGAGCGAAGGAACATTCCAGTATGTACCAGACTCCACGACCGACCAGGCGAGGCCAAGTCACCTACCGCTTGAAACTTGCCTCCCCTAGAGATATTTCTCGAAATAATTTTTCTTTCGTGAACTTTTTAACGCCTTAACCAATTTGAACAGGACCAATGCTAAATTGTAGCAGACATTGTAAAAGTAAAATCTTGTAAATTTTGAAGCAATGTGTCCAGTAGTTTCTGAGTTATAACAATATAAAGTTTAAGAAGATCGAGCAGTCTCGGTCACATGACTTAGAATACCACCCCTCCTGGCGCAGATATATATGCCACTAGGTCAAAGCTAACAAGCAGTTCAGTTCAGCAGTACAGTCTGGCATTGCAGCAGTGCAGAGCAGTGCAGTATGTGTGTGTGAGTGAGACAGAGGGGAGACTGACCCTCGTACAGTATGTCCGTGCAGTCTCGAAGACAGTACTTTCCGTCGCGTTTCGCAGAGATGAAATTATGGGATAATCATTCGCCGTCGCACTGATAAAAGACGTCGCACCGTAATTAGTTTATCGTGCCGCGACTACGATATAATTCACAGACATTTCGGAGTATAACACGTGTGAAATTATTGAAGTACAAAGTTAAATATTGGACATTCACAAACTAGAACACGACGTGTGGACTTAATTAATTTCACATAATATTAAATTACCACAATAAGCAGAAACTGTCGTGTACAGTAACTCCAACTACTCTGACTCATTTTTTTCTACTACAGTACATCCTTGAACTGTGTCTCCTGATTTACGTGTCATATTAGGACATGACTTACTACAGTGATAAACTTGGTGGATATTAAGAACTTTTTCTAAAGTACCGGTAATATAATTTTATCACTGCCAGAAAATCAGTGTTATCTGCTAGGATAACGATTCAAAGACTGTGGTCAGAGACTGTAATGAGAAATATTACACATAACTTTTTCAAGTTTTTGAACTGTGTATTTATGTACGTTCTCAGCGACGATTTAAAATAGTGTTTTATGCAGCAAGGACTGTAATCATTCATTTAACGTCATAAAATTAACACACGAACTGAACTGTGTTCAACAGTGAATGATAGCATCTGTAAATACTACTTGCCCTAAATGAACGTTCCGTGTGCTAAAATCACCTCCACGAGCAGCGGAAATCTTGATGAAATTCTACAAGATCCAGCTACCTTCAACATCATCTCATCTATGGTACCCATCGAGGGACGTCAACGTGGTTTCTTCGTGGAACTTCAAGTTCGAGTATTTGTCCGCATCCCGCGGAATGTTCCAGATTCCCATCAACATTTGTAAGCCAAATTTTCTTTATTAAGTGAGTAGTCACAAACTGACTGACTTTTTCTTATCAATCTTGAACAGTGGTTTACTCAGTGCTGCGTGTGACGATATTTTGTAGTTTTTCCATCATTTCTCAAAATTCATCTTTAATGATAAATTTATTTTCAAAATTTAATATCCATTTTACATAGAAAAACTCTAGGATTTTCAAGTGTTCTATATTTCAAGGCTAACAAACTGAGAAACTTTCAACAAATTCAAATTCTTATTTCAATTTTCAATTATAAGTGTGTGTTCATTTCATGAATTAATACTTAGAAAGACTTTAGGTGAAGAATTGACACTTCGTGTTTTCACAAAAGACTATAGGATCTGTGAGATTTATTTTTTACGAACTGAATTCAAGAAGTTTTACGTTAACATTTTTGATTTCAACAAAATATCTGAGTCCTATATTGATATTGCAGGGTGATGAATCATTTAACATTATTAATAAATTGTTTGGAAAAGGTATAACCATCTATTATTCGCCCTGCGATTCTATCCTGCTCTGTACCGGCTCCAAAATCAACTTCCACTACCTGAGATCATTCTCATGCCCTACACCCCAAACTTTTACTGGTACAGTATATATATCTGTACTTCCAGGCAATGCCTTATTCCTTTGTCACTTGTATTTTCTATTATTTTATTAGAAAATAAGGCATTGCAAATTAGATCCACTGATTGTTTTAATCTCATAATCATTATTCATCACCATTTTTTAAAACTGCAATCAGTGGATACATTTTAAAATTTTTATCATATCATACCATGTCGTCCATCTCGTTCCATTAGGGGCTGATGACCTTGGGAGTTAGGCCCCTTGAAACAAGCAGCAGCATCATCATTATCAACTATCGTCTTCAAGCGATAAGTTTGAAGGTTGGCGCCCATGGGATATTCCTAATGGAGAAGTATATGAGCAAGTATTTATTTAGGCTATATTAAAATTAATGTGACCCTGCATGTCGCATATTGTCGCTCATCCGTAGTGCGAGGTGTATTAGGTATGTAAACAATTATTTTGAGTTTCTCTACTTGTAGAAACAGACTGGCTGTAAATATATGTTACTTTCCAAGATATTAATTTTTGTTTTATTGTTCATCCAAGCCGGACATTCTGTATAATGTACGTGTAGTTAGAATGGAAGGTAGCAGCACTCAGGGGGATGCATACCCTATTGACTACATTATATCTGATAGCTCAATTTTCCTTGTGTATTCATAGTATGTAGTTTGCCCCATTGATTGCATAACTTTACTTGTATATCTCTATTCTGTCTGTTCCCTTAGCTGGTAGACATTTAAGAAAACACTAGGTAAACAATTGATGTGGTACCTGCCACCTGGGCGACAGTTCAATGATGATTGATTGATTGATATCTCATGTTTATGAGATTTTTTAATTTATTGATATCTCAAGTTCCTGAGATAATTTTTTGTAATTTATGTTCAAGCCGTACTAGACAATATCCATATATCTGAAAATATGATTTATTGATCACTAGTACCCTTTTCAAGAGGGTATTGCACTTTCTGTGCTCTTAATGGCTTATAGCAGGCATGTCATATTCACGACCTGACTGCCTGTTCTGCATGCATGAGATAAAGTTGTTATTAGGGCTAGCCCAGTATGTTATCAGATAGAGTAAGTATAGAGTCTGAGGCACACAACAGTAAGCCACGCACCACATGGCGCAATGAAAGGTTAACTTCATTGACACCGCATTGAATTGCGAATCTCTATCAGCTGCAGTCTAAGAACGTGCCAGCTATGTAATCATATCTTTGTGGGCTGTCCTGGATTCAACCATTGACAATTTCCAACAGAGGAACTTTTCATGATATTGTAACAAGAAGCACTAATGGAGCATTTTAATATGATGCAACGCATATAAGAATTTGAGAGCCTGATTTTTATTTCGTCATATTTTATGTGTTGGGCACATAGTTCATCCCAGATGCTTTTAACACCTTTTAACATCGTTTGTGTGTGTTTGTACATTTGTTTTGGTTATTAGATGTGTTTGTACAGTTTTGCAATAAGGCTGATGATGGCCAGGCAAGGCCGAAACTAGTTCCTAGATTAAAAATGTAATGTAAACATTGGGAAATATAGTATTGCAAAGGTGGACTACGTATTATGCTATCATCATCATCATCATCATCATCATCATCATCATCATCATCATTTCTTCGCTCCAGCAAGCCGGGTGCGGTTGTGTACGATCCTCCTCCAGTTTGTTCTATCCATCCACAGATGTTGCTCATATATGCGACACCAGTTCGCATCTCTAATTTCAAGGTCCTTCATTATCTGTTTTTCCCAAACATCATGAGGTCTTCCTCTTGGTCTCTTCACAGGAACATTGTGGTCAAAATATGTTCGAGAAGTCCTGGGAGGGTTCATCCTTTCATGTGACCATACCATTGCAAGCTCTTCACTTCTAGAGTGTCCAGCAAGCTTCTTTCCAATCCAAGCTGTTGTCGGATATCCACATTCCTTATTTTATCCATTTTTGTTTTTTGTAGACAAGAACTGAGAAACTTCATTTCTGTTGTCTGAAGACGACTCTTTGTTGGTCCAGTAAGTGTTGCTGCTTCCAGGCCATACGTCAGTATAGGTACTAGATATATTTTGTACAAGCTGACCTTGGAAACTAACAGAAATGTTTCATCCCAAAGTATTTGACGTTCAGCGTGATAGAATTTGGAAGCTTTCTGTATTCGGGTACTAATCTCTTGATGTATGGTATTGTCTGATGACAGAACACTACCTAAATACTGGAAGTTGTCTACAATATCCATCTCCTCAACTCCAATTCTTAGATGAACATTTGGAGAGTTTCTACTCATCACCAAGCCAACTTGCTTCGTTTTGCTGATTTTGAGACCAAAGTTTGTAAAAGCTTCATGCCAGAGATCTAGTCTAGTTTGTACTTCCGCTTCTGTCTCACCCCATACCATTACATCATCAGCAAAAACCAGGGCATTAGTTGTTGGATCCTTTCTCTTAACCGCGTTTAGAACTTCATCCATTATGATTATGAAGAGAAAAGGTGAAAGACAAGTTCCTTGCTGGACTCCTCTCTTCGTTTCAAACCAACCTGACCTTCCATCCTGGACCTGGACACAACACTTGGTTTCATCATATAATCGTTGTACTTGTGCTATGATGTCATCGGGCACTTTCTTATGTCTCAAACATTCCCATATATGCCTGCGTGGTACATGGTCATATGCTTTCTCGATGTCCAGAAACACAGTTATAAGTATTTTACCTTTCTCCCAATACTTCTCATAGAGCATTCTGGTGGCAAAAATGAGGTCTATAGTTGATCAATGAGGTCTAAATCCATGTTGTTCCTCCTCAAGTGTAGGTTCAACATATTTTCTAATCCTGCTCTCAAGGATGGATTCGTAGATTTTGAGGCCATGTGACAGCAGAGTTATACCTCTGTAGTTAGTACATTTCTTTCTGTCACCTTTTTTCAACAATGGGATGATGACTCCTTGCTTCCAGTCATTGGGTTTTACATTATCTTTCCAGATTTTATTTAGTACCCTGTACATCCACTGTTGTCCTACTTCTCCTAGTGCTTTGATCATCTCAACACTTAATTCATCTGATGATCCAGTTGATGTGTGGTTTTTGAGCGTAGATATTGCTGTCTCTACTTCCAACCATGTCAGATTAGTGGTATTTGTGCTGCCAAAATCATAAGGTTCATCGTCTAATGGGGTGACATTTTCATAACAGTTCAGCAAAGTTTCAAAGTGCCTTTGGAACTCCTGTAATATTTTGGTCTTACCCCTAGTCACACCACCATTGGGAAGTTCTTCAGATTGCATAGATTCATTTTGAGTTCTTCTATTCTTTACAATACTGTATAACGGTTTTTTATTTCCATCCTGCGTTATTTTGGTAGCCAGATCTTCCTTGCATTTCTGCTTTTCAACTACAACCAACCGTTTGACGTGTAATTTTTTCTTTCTGTAAAGTGACAGCTTCTCCTCTATTTCATGTTGATCTCCCCGCGTTCTTGCTTGATATAAGGATCTTCTTGCATGGTTTCTGTCATTGATAGCCTTTTTAATATCATTCCATCAGGCAGTTTCTTTAGGTTTTCTTATTTGACTCTGTCGTCCACGTACTTTTTTTCCGTACCAACCACAACCTTCTTTAGAGTATCCCATTCTTCATCTACCAATTTCAATTCTTCTCTTGGCAACAACCTGCGGACACCTTCCTGAATTCTTCCTGTACACTTGGCTCAGTTAGTCGCCAAGTTTTTATTTTGGGGATTCTTTTGTTACAGACTTCAGGAGGTCTTTTCTCTGCAATAACTGCAACCAACAGTCTATGGTCTCCACCAAGGTCTTCACTTGGAATGACCTTAACATCATTGACATTTTCCCGTACATTTTGATCTATCAGATTATAATCTATTACTGTACCTATTTTATCATCCCATCTATAACTTGTGATTTTATGGGAGTCTCTTTTCTTGAACCAAGTGTTACTCACTATCAGGTTGTTTCTCATTATTATGCTATAAGTTTAGTTATTATTGTGATCAAAATTCACTACAGATCAAAACCATGACAATACGTGTTTATGCACTGCCTGACAAAAAACGTTAAGCACCCAGAGGGAGTAGTTGATAGTGAATGAAACTACATATGCTGAAAAACCATGTGTCTTTATTGAACCGATTACAATATGGAATGAAAGAGACAAGACCGTTAGCAGTACAGGCGGAATGTTGGCGCCACTTCAGTAGGGTGTCGCGCCCCTCTGGCAGCAATGCATGCCCTACTGCAGTTCGGAATGGTGTCAAGCAGCCTTTGAATCCTCTTCTGAGGCAAGTTCGTCCACAGTTACTGCAGCTGTCCCTCCAGATCCCACAAGTTGGTACTGGGACGAAGTCCCCTTACAAAGTCATCCCGCATGTGTTCGTTCACTGGTGGAGAGATCTGGGGATCTTGCTGGCCACGGGAGGACCTCAACATGCTCTAGGCAATCCATAGACACACGTGCTGTGTATGTAAGGGGTAGGACGTGCGGACGCAGAATGTCACTGACATAACGCTGTGCCGTCAATGTCTGCCGAAGCACTATTAGAGATGATCTGAATGCATATCGTGTAGCTCCCCACACCATGATGTCGGGTATTACGCCTGTGTGTCTTTCCACAATATGGGCAGGATCTGCCCTCGACACCGCCAAATCCGCACATGATGGTCATTGGAGGTTATGGAGAATTGGGACTCATCACTGAACATGATGCAATGCCAGTCGTCCTCTGTCCATGCCTCCCGGGCAAGGCACCACTCCAAACGCAGGCGTTGTTGTTCTGGTGTCAATGGCAGCCGACGCATGGGGCGGTAGGACCCCAATCCGGCAGATGCGAGTCGTCCAGATACTCTGCAGGAACTCGCAGGAAGTTGTAGAGTCTCCAGTGCGTGTTCTCGGATGGCGGGTGCTGAAGTTATGGGATCCTGCAATGCTCTGCGCACCATATAATAGTCCTCCCTGGGGATGGTGTTTCCTGGTCGACCCAAACCTGCACGTTATGATTGAGTGTCCTCACGTACACATTGAGTCCAATATCGGGCCACTGTGACATTGGAATGGCCCACATACCAGCCAATTGCATGATACGACCAACCAGCCTCATGCAGTCCCACAATGCGGCCTCTGTCAAATGTTGTCAATTGGTGGATAGGCTATCTAACACATCTACGAGGCATCGCGGGTGCTTCGTACTGTACGTAGTCCTCCCTGCGCGTCTTGCTTAACTGACTGACTCACGACACTTGACTGTTAACAACATATCAACAACAGGACGGTGCCATCATGAATGCACTGTGGCGGGCATTCTTCACATTATAGATCCATGTAAATCTGATGGCTTACTTACACATCAGTGATAATGTGTGTGTACCGAAATGGGATAATATTGGACCACTCCTTCTGGGTGCTTAACTATTTTTTGTCAGGCAGTGTATATTTTTTGATATAATGACATGCATAATTAAATGTGTTCAATACCGTGTTTGCATAAACTGCACAAAACAATATACTTTGCCATCACCGTGAGCCAGGAAAATAAATAATTACTTTTAAGGTCACCATAAAAAATGAAGTACAAAATGAGACATTTATTTTTAGGGGCTTAACAAGCTCAACTCTACTGTGAACAAATATGAAGCAGAATAACGCCGAATACTATGCCATTGCTTCATTGGTTATAAACTTAAACAAAAGGAAATAGCCTACAGTAAAAGTAGCATCTCTTCAAACCACTGTGTTGATACAAAATTATACAAATACATACACAGTCTACTGTTAATCCTTACACCACAGCCTATATAGCTGTATGTTTCAACCATTAATTAAAAACCAAAACAATTAACTGGATCCTGTCATCTATAGGCATGCATAGCCCTGTGTTAGCAATGTGGGGAAGTGTAAGGCAACTGAGGGGAAGAGACTTGTGCCCGTGTGCACAGGTATTTGTAGAACAGGCACTGCTCTTAAGGTGGGCAAGGTTGGACACCTGCATGTTATAGGATAGTATAACTTTGTGTCTTCATATTGGTATTTTCAAAGATGGAAATATCTTTACCGATAAGTACTGTTTATAATTTCATACTAGTGAATTGTAATACTATTATTTCTTCTCATTTCAGTGAAAGGAACTCTGAGCGAAGACACAATTCGTCTCTTCCTGTGCCAGCTTGGTGAGTATTGAGAGGTCACATTAGTGATGCTTGGTAATGGGGAGCTTTTTTTGGGGGCATTTACTGTTGTGTTCATAAATTATAAATGCTGGGAGGTCCACAAGCCCCTTGCGATCTAGTCTTATACAACCCACCTCTCTTACTAAAATTTTGAAATGTATCTGTCCCTTTCACTAAACCGGGATAATTGTAATGAGATGTGTGATTACGGTCTAGAAGACAGCAGGAATGGTGAGCACCACTATTACTTCATTATGGGTACCTCGAATGAACTCGTATAATGAGCACAGATACGAAGAACACATACCTTACAACGGGAGGTGCACATGCCGACCAGGAGCAGGTATTGTATAGGCTGGCAACTGTGAACTGCATGTCTTGCTTCGAAGTAGCTTACATGGCAAGGGCGCAGTGGGAGATGTTATAGTGTCAGTGCTCGAAGGTTTGAAACACATGCAAGAATTTTTTTTCGCCGCCAGTTGCCTGGGATGTGGTAACATTGCAACTTGATAGCGTACACAGACTGATTTATTTGTTCCTATAAAGGGCCGTATGTGTCATGGCATATGGTATGTAGCTGGGTTGGATGAGGATGAGGAGGTGATGGTCTATGGCTAGGACACAGGCAACCAGTTAGCTATGTCGTATATGTTCCATGCTTTGTAGACCATGGGCAGGGCAAAGTGTGCCCCATTGGAACGATAACACACGATGGCAGGTAGGTATGCAACTGCGCTAATTCCCTTCCTTTTAGGGAAGTCGCAACACAAAGCTTATTCACTGCCTCGTGATGTATTCCAGCGATGTGTATGTGAATATGTTACTCATCTATGGAGAAGCTGTACAGAGTGCATCCCAGGCAGACATCACGGGATGATCTCGAACAGTCTCGTGTCCTTCCCAGGGATGCAGTAGCCCACAGACGTCTTTTCACACTTTGTCTATGATATGGTGTTGTGCCTGGTATGCATTCTGTCTAGCTTCTCCGTAGATTAGTAACATATCTGCATATATTTGGTGGAATACATCACGAGACTGCTTTGTGTTGTGTTGTGACTTGCTTCGAAGGAGGGGAGTTTGCACAGCCAGATATCTAAACTCTGTCCAACGAAAGAATGAAGTAGACATAAAAAAAACATTTTGTATCACTCCTCAAGGTCTGTGTGTCTCACTGCCCTCACTTCTTCTCAATAGGAGCATAATGAAAATTGAAGGATATAGACATATGAAAATAGTTGAGATAAGGTAACAAGAATGGCATGAAAATTAACAAGCAGGCCTACTTACTTGACATGTACCAGTATTTCATTAATTTGAACTTGCAAGAGGCTCGATTCCCTGATGATCGGATGATTTGCTGTCACTAACATCACTAGAATCCTCTCCTAAATTGATAACGATTTTCTTTTCAACTACAGTACCTATGGCACTATCCAGATCCCACATCATCATCTCTTCACACACCACATGCTGGACATAGGAACGCCTGTGATCAGCTGTCTCCCCACAAAATGCTGTGTCAAGATGGTCACGCACATCACAAAGTTTGAAAATGGTGTTAAGGCTGGCAACATAATGTTTGATCTGGCTCCACACGATCTCTGAAAAATGAAAACCTACAACCTGTTCTCCAGTCATTGATTGGTTCAGGGATGTAATGAATGAATCATATATATAGGCTAGTAGTACGATGGGGTCGCCACTCCCAAAGTGATCTATTAATGACTGATAGATGCTATGAAATGAGAATGGAGAGTGTTGCTGGAATGAAAGATGACAGGGAAAGCCGGAGTACCCAGAGAAAAACCTGTCCCGCCTCCGCTTTGTCCAGCACAAATCTCGCATGGAGTGACCGGTATTTGAACCGCGGTATCCAGCGGTGAGAGGCCGACGCGCTGCTGTCTGAGCCACGGAGGCTCCACCCACACGATCTCTATTAGGTTTAATTCACAGTGATACCGAGGCAGTTTGAGTACGGTGTGGCCTGCTTGTTCGGATATGTCATCTATTACATACTAGCAAGATACTCGTGCTTCGGTACGGTTTTAAACTGAAAGTTGTTATTCAGAGTTTTACATTTTGGAGAGTCCACTGTCAGCTGAGCCTGAAAATACGCCCTCATTTCGTACGTCACTGGTTTTGGGGGATAATTATTTATTTTCTAATCTAACACTTATTTGAACCACACACGGAATAATTTGAATGTTTTAAACCCTATCATATTTAGCTTCTAGGATGTAAAAGCTACCAACCTGTGAAATTTTGATTTTGTACGTCAAACAGTAATGGAGGAATGAATGCTGTTTATAGGAGTGAATGTTTTAAAATATTTATTAACATATAGGGTATAGATCACCCTTCAAGTAAAATTTTAAGTTCGTGCCTTAAACAGTTTCGGAAGAATGCATATTGTGTTTTTGAGAGTCAACCACTATCTAAATGACTTAGGGAAGAAATATTTTGAAGTGTACGATGTTTTTACATCTAGGATACAAAATAAGACCCTTCTCGTAAAATTTCAACTTTGTACGTCAAACGGTTTTGCAGGGATGAATAATTTCATTTACGGTGCTAACCTCATTTAACACATTAGGAGTGGAACATTAAAAAATAATTCCTATTTCACACCTAGGATTTAAAATATATTCAACTGTTTGGAATATTGTCTTCGTACTTTAAACCGTTTTGGAGGAAGGAATGAATCAAACCTTCTGTTATTTAACACCTAGGATGACATTTGAAATTTTAACTTCATAATTCAAACGCTTTCGTAGAAGTGCATTTTTTTTTTTGGTCATCATTTCTCACCTTAGGGGTGTATTGTTTTAAGTCCACTTCTTACTTGTATCCACATAAAAAGAATTCAACTCCTTTTACACCCCGCTTAAGTTGATTCCACCCCCCTTCCCACCACAAAATAGCTTTATTTTTAAAGGAGATTCCAAATACCAATTTTCTCCTCCGTAACATACTTCGTTTTCGAGATATAAGTATCCTCAAACAAAGAATTTAACTCATTTTTCAATTTATTCTTCCCCCATCCCCTTCATTAGATTTTCCGAAAACAAATAATATATGTTTGTTTTTAAAGGAGATTCCAAATACAAATTTTCATGTCTTTAACATCTTCAGTTCATGAGATATAAGCATCTTCATTAAAGGAATTCATCCCCTTTTTCACTCCTTTTTACAACCCCCATCCCTTAAGTACTTTTCCAAAACAAAAAAATATGTGTTACCTTTCTTTTTAAAGATATTATAAATACCAATTTTAACGTCCGTAATATGTCAAGTCCTTGAGTAATTCTATAGATATGCTTATTTTCAAAATTCACCCACTTCAACACTCCCCCTTAAGTGGATTTTCAGAAAACAAATGACACGTGTTCCTTTACTTTTACAGGAGATTCCAAATACCCGTTTTCATGTCTGTAACATCTTCAGTATTTGATATATAAGTATCCTCATAAGAATGAAGAATGGCATATGGCTTTTAGTGCCGGGAGAGTCCGAGGACATGTTAGGCTTGCCACGTGCAGGTCTTTTGATTTGACACCCGTAGGCGACCTGCACATCGTGATGAGGATCAAATGACGATGAAGTTAACACATACACCCAGCCTCCGTGCCAGTGAAATTAACCAATGATGGTTAAAATTCCCGATGCTGCTGGGAATCTAACCTGGGACCCCTGTGACGTAAGGCCAGCACCCTAACCATTTAGCCATGGAGCTGGACAGCATCCTCATAAAAAGAATTCAACACTTTCTTCACTTTTCACCCACCCCACCGCCTTAAGTGGATTTTACGAAAACAAAAAGTATGTGTTTCTTAATTTTTAAAGAAGATTCCAAACGGATATTTTCATGTCTGTAACATCTTCATTTTTTGAAATTTAAATATCCTCGTATTCAACTCCTTTTTCAGTTCTTTTTACAACCTCTTTAAGTGAATTTTCCTATTAAAAAAAAAGTGTTTCTTAATTTTTAAAGGAGATTCCAAGTACCAATTTTCACGTCTATAATATCTTCAGGTTTGGAGATACCAGTATCCTAATAAAAACCTGTGAGTGTTTTCTTGCCTGTTTCCCTATCGGGCGCGTCCCTGGTGGCAGATGGGGGGACCCTGCGGACTTGTCTAGAGGGTCTGAGGGAAATAAAATACCCTCTCGAGGACCAAAAATATGTATTGCCAGGAAACGTCTTGAGGCTGTGTGATTGTTACTAACCCAAGCCAAGGCTTGGAAGTGGAAACCTCGCCCACACGTGCTAGAGAGGCATCCACGTTACCTCCGCATGTGTGATACGGTGGTTCAGGTGAAGTGGGTGCTGGTGATTGAGGTGAAAGTTCACTGCAGTGTACTGGAACCAACACATCACTTTGCCCTATGTAGCCTGAGCGAGCCACGGGTTGGGAACGGGGCGAACCCAACCTAGGGGGAACCCATGGCTGTGAACTCAGTCACGGTAATGCCAAGTGGGAACCACGTGAGTAGGTCTACTGATGGTGGAACAAACCTGGTCTGGTTCGGGCCAGGGGCGGACTGCTGGATGGACGTCTGAGGGCCATGGCGCCTGCTATGCAGAACCTGAGTTGTGGGAGGACAATGTCTGGTGGATGCCTCATCACGGATAGTGAGAACACTTCTCAGGACCCTAGAAGGGTCAAAAACCGTACACCATATGGAACCATGGATATTCCAAATGAACCACCTAAACAAATACCAAGGGAAGCTATGGAAGCTCCAGAAGACCAGGTCCAACGGCAGGCCCAAGAGGAGAATATGGTGACAGAAGTCTCACTAGGGCAGGCTGAATCCAAATCTGAAGAAGAAACAGAAGAAGCAACAGGAAAGCAGACTTCTGGATGAAAGGAAACGAGATTTCACTGAAAAAGACCTGAGGATTTCTGCATCGAAACTAAATAGGATGCATATAGATAGACCACCTCACACAAGTGCCTACTACAAGGAAAAGAAGGCGAGGAAAGAAGCCAAGATAGTGGCTGGGACTGGGGTGGAGAAGAAGACAAGGAACAGGGATCGGCGAGACGCTATGCCAATGACTACGCCCAAAAGGCCAAGGTTGGAGGAAAGCACGCCATCAAGTTCGGCTACAGAACCACCCTCCAAGAAACAGGAGGAAGAAAAAGTCATGTCCTTTTCAGAAAGACTATCCTGACGTAATGTTGTAATAATACCCAAGACTTTTCCAGATGGAAAACACAAGGAGGAAGACGTGACTGAATTGTCATCTGCTCTGATAGCACAAATTAAGCCGCTGTTAGACGGATGTCTGGCAGGCTTCCTTGAGTCACCAAGGCTGGAAAGTGGAGCTATGGTACTGATCTGTGCAAATCCAGTGGCTGGAACAGACAGCATCAAATTTTAACCCATCGAAAGGGGAGACCCTAGAGGTGGCGGACGCAAAAAAGGTGCTGAACATGACCAAGGTCATCTCCAAGTTCCCACCTCCTTTTGACAAGATGAAAGTGGAGGATGTTCTTCTCAGAATAAATCAGCACGATGCCAACCTTCTAACGCACTTCAATCGACAAGACAGGAAGAACAGTCCTTTTAGCCCTTGGGGAAAGAGACTTTGAAGAGCTCAAAAAGAGAAGCCTTAATGCTAAGCTCGGACTTGGGCAGATCAAGTTTCTGGTCATCAGGGGAAAAACGAAACCCAATGTTGATAAAGATGGTGCTGAAGGTCCTTCAGGCCAATCTTCAGCAAAAAAAAAAAAAAACAGCTGTGGCCAATTTCGCCAGGAAGTTCAAGCCTGACGCGATTGACGTGGCCTTTATTCAAGAGCCTTGGGTAGTTAAGGGCAGAGTAGCAGGACTGACGGAATCTGGAGGTAGGCTGATGTACGATACAACATCGGAAATACCCAGGACATGTCTTCTTGTGAACAGGAAACTAAAATGTCTTATGTTGCAGGAACACTTCACGGGACTTAACCGTGGCCAAGATTAAACTTTGAAATTGGGAGGGACCCAGGGAAATAACCATAGGCTCTGCATTCCTTCCATATGACTCAACTAATATGCCCCCATCAGAAGAATTTGAGAACCTAATTTGCAATATAAAGAGGAAAGGCAAACACCTAGTCCTTGGAGCAGATGCAAATTCACACCACACAGCATGGGACAGCATGAACTGCAATGCAAGAGGTGAGTCTTTACTAGAGTTTATTATTGGAACTGCGTTGATGATACTAAACCTAGGAAACAAGCCTACCTTTATAAATAAAAATCGTATGGTGGTAATTGACATTACACTAAGCACTACACATATTGCAAACTTTATTAGGGTCTGGAAGGTGCTGGAGGAACCATCATTGGCAGACCACCATCACATCCTATTTGCAATAGATGTGAGACTATGTGGGATTGAGATGTACAGAGACCCAAAAAGAATTAACTGGGATAGATACAGAGAATTTCTAGGGAAGGCTATACAAAAAATTCCAACTAATGTGAGAGGACAGAAAGAATTGGATGAGGCAGTGGAACTATTAGAAGAGGCCATCATCGACTCATTCCATGACAACTGTCCTCTCAAAGAAAAGTAAAATACAAAAAAGTAAAGTGATGGAGAAACATACTAGCCAAAATGAAAAAAGGAGTTTAGGATGTTGCATAGAATATCTAGAAATGGTATGTGGGACGTATATCGTAGGAAACTCACCGAGTATAACCTAGAGATATGGAAAGCAAAAAGAAAATCTTTAAGACTGTTCTGTGAAAAAGTGGAATCACACCCTGAAACAGCAAGGCTCCAGAAGGTCCTGAAAGCAACCCATATAAATCAAGTGGGGACACTGGAGAAACCAGAAGGGTCATTTACTCAGGCGGGGAGGGACACGCTGGAGATACTGATGGCGTGTCACTTTCCTGAGGCTGAGGAGACGACAGAAGAAGAAACGGTTGGGACAGGGACCGGAGTTCGAAGAGCAGACTGGAAGTGTGCCAACAGAATAATAAAACATAACCATGTAAAATGGGCAATCAACACATTTCATCCTTTACAATCAGAAATAAGGGTAGGATTTTCCACCTGTTCAATACTACAAAATAGTGAAATTATTAAAACATCACTTTTTATTTACTGTCATTTTTGGTACCAGTTTTGGCAACTCACTTTGCCATCATCAGCCTTGGAGATTGTTGCAGGGCATTTTTGATAACTACATTAAAATATTTATAATATATGTATGTACATAAACAGGACCTTCTAGACTAAGTTTTGTCATTTACAGTTGCGTGTATACCTTAAAACTTACGTTGTTGAAATACAGAGACGAAATCAATTCTTATGAGGTTCTAGATAAGTCATAAAATTATACAATATTTTAAATATACAGCTCCTTGCGTTGTCAAATTGTTTGTAACAATTATAAAAATTTTGTTGTAACACCAAATTTTAGATAAAATTTCCTTTATATGTACGTCTTATTCAGCTGTTAAGGACGTACAATTAGCCTTGAAGAGGTACAAAAATATTTTAAACACTTTTTTGTCTTAGGCGCTCTTTAAAATAATAAACTAACAGCTGGTTTCATTCTAGAGTATTGTTGTACGATATGAGTAGGTAGAAGAGCATTTTCAGCGACCAATTTTGATAGAAAAGGTTCCTCATAGAATGTAATGAACCATTAATAGTGTTCATATTTTTCCTTATTAGACTAACAGATTTAATGACATATGTCTTGTATGGATACACTGAATCAGCTTAACTTAATAATATGGCATTAGTATCGGTCCTATATTTTAATATCCAACGCTGTGGTAACCTTGAAGCCGTGAATTGATGGCTGAGATTTCTTGAAAATACACCTTTTTCAGGTGGATTGTAGTGGGTCTAGAAAGATCTCGAACCGAAACCAACCTAAAGGGAAAATTTAAACTACTTGTTAGCATGACGACATCAGGGACAAAGAAAAGTTCTTAGTAAAAAGAATAGAAATGAAGGAAACTCACTTCGAGTACCAAGTTAACAAGCGAAGAATTAGAGAGGAACTGCCAAGCAGAATGTCAGGCAACAAGCTGCGAGCACCAGCGGGGAAGCGGGGCATGTCAGGTAGGGGGAGGGGAGACCGCGGTAGAAGAAGCATGTAGGTCGGGAGTGCGTGGGTTCCGGTGGGGGTAGTAGGCTAATGTGTTACGTATTGTATTGTATACGTATACTGATTGATCTTTTGGTATTTTAAGATTATTAATAACTGAAGTAAGCGTATCAAATAAGATTGTAGGTTTTTCACATAGATCATTCAGATTGTAATTAGGGTTGTAATATTGATCCAGTAAAATAAAACATTGCTCCGTTAGGTCAAGTAGGAGACCTTTATTCATTATTTCGATGATGTCTATACCATTATTGATGCCGTGAAATCTATGTAGTCGTTTATATGCTGCCCTATTGCCGAGAATCTCCTATATTTGATGGCATTAACATGCTCGTTGTATCTATCTTAAAAGATCTCTCAGCTTGTCCAGTGTATGCACTGGAGCAGACGTTACAGTGAAGTCTGTAAACGCCTGACTTATCAAAGGAATTGGAAACGTTAACTGGGCTAGAGTTACGGAATGTGTCGAGATTTCTGTTGTCGGTCCTGAAAGAGATTTTGGTATTTTTCTTTTTAAATATGTTTGTTACTCGGTAGATGTCAGGATTAAATGTGAAGGTTGAATAAGTTTTTGATTTAGTTGTTTCTTTTTGTAAATTGGATCTAGGTCGGTGTTTAAACTTATATATTATCCGTTTTATAAAACTGTGATTATAACCATTCTGGAGTGCAATGCTACGTATAGTATTGAGTTCTTTATTTAAATCTGATTTTGACATGGTTACATTGAAGGCACGGTTTATTAAACTGTTATAGGTGGAACGTTTCGCCAGAGACCAATCGTAGAAGTGATACCGCGACAAGCGTTGCATCAGGCACAAGCTTGTTAATCATAATCGACTATCTTCATTTCTGTATTGATTGGTATTACAATATAGGGATAATTGAGAAGTCTCCACCTTATCAATACATTGATTTATTTACTCTAAAGTGGTAAAATCATTCAGTACCGGTTTCGATCCGTATGGGATCATCCTCAGTTGACACACGATGAAATACTTATAAAAACATCACATGTAAAAGATTGCATCTGGTAAGACTAGTTCAATTAAATTAAATATAAAAGTTGTTAGGTTGTTAGTGAGAAAGTATTTGTATGTGTGTGGCACGTGACCACACTATGTCTAAGCTAATATACATTGTAGAGATCTTACATTTGTTCTCAATCAGTGTTTAGGATGTTACATTCAGTATAGTTGTTTCATATTGATTAAAACATTAAAAATTGCCTATAAAGGAATGTGTCTATCTTTGGTTTGAATAGCACTAATTGGTTTGAGCCTTAACGTTGCACGACACCTATATTACAGAACATAGAATAACATTTTTTTTTGTACACACTATTAATTGTGAGTCTATTATGAAGTCCTAAAATATTTTATTGTTTGAGGTATCTCACTTCATTGTATCTGTTTTTGTAAAATATCAGTAGGGTTGTTTACACTTTTTTGATGTTTGTGGTATTTCACTTTTATATAATAAGTCCAATTGGAAACAAACATGAAAAAGCTTGTTAAAATGCTACCTTTTTGACTAGAAACACTTACTATGTGGTACCTTATGTGTCTATTTTTGTGCGTTAGGTTTACATTTGTTGACACCAGTACTGTAAAATTACTATTATCTAATATATATGTATAAAATATGATCTGACACCACTTGCGCTAGTAAAGTACATTATATATAATGTTGAGGTTAGAGCTTATGTTGTTTTTCATTCGTTATAATTTATAAATGCTACTCGTAATGAAGTTGTCTTGATTGTAGACAGAAGCTGCGTATGTTGTTACTGGGTTAAATGGTGACAGTTATAAGTTTGATTTCCATTTGAATGCCGTGCATCAAGATGGAGATTTGAGTTGCAGTTTGTTGTGATGATAGGGTGGAGGCTTCTAT
Organism: Anabrus simplex; assembly: GCF_040414725.1. NCBI lineage: Eukaryota > Metazoa > Arthropoda > Insecta > Orthoptera > Tettigoniidae > Anabrus > Anabrus simplex. Next base: position 979,748,340 of record NC_090266.1, read on the forward strand.
ATATTGTAGGATGTATGTATCTGCAAGCAAAAATAATATGTGTAAGAGATAGTGTATTGTGGAGATGCGAAAAGTGAGTTGCGTGTTGTATTACTTACGTTAAATGTTGACGCTGTTTGCTCTGCGTGCCTGCCTGTCGAGATCTGTTGCATGTTATCCTAGGACTGTAGTTCGCAGCGGCGGAGGGGTGGTCGAGAGGGATGGGTGGAGCGCTTGTAAGGGGAGCGGGTTTGGAGGAGGGGAGATCTTTGAGCGGTTCATTCGTATGTGTATGTTGTTGTTGATTCTTTTTAAGTAATAATTTGTTAGGAGGGGAATACCTCACTCCTCGTTTCCCTAGTACGCCTCTTCAGTGACGCCTAGGCTATTTATGACAGCTGTTGGCGAAGCTGCAGAGGATCAAACCAGCCTTCGGGCTGATTACCCAACATACATACAGGAGGGGAATAACTGTGTCAAAAAGAATATTGTTTTTTTCTGTGTTTTTGTTTAAATTGAAATTTGGGTTTACGTATTTATCTAGGTTTATGTAGAATTCTTCTAATATACCAGATGCAATCTTTTACATGTGATGTTTTTATAAGTATTTCATCGTGCGTCAACTGAGGATGATCCCATAGGGATCGAAACCGGTATTGAATGATTTTACCACTTTAGAGTAAATAAATTAATGTATTGATAAGGTGGAGACTTCTCAATTTTCCCTATATTACAAGCTTGTTAATGCGAGGCAGGAAGCTTTGAGTCAGCAATTTGGCTAAAGGCCAATCAAAATGCAGTATACAAACCAGGTGACATTTCTCATCCTCTATGCTTCTCCTGTTGATTTGTTCTTAAGTTGTTTTGTAAGATTTGGATGCTTCAACAGAAGGGCAACTGAAAGTCATGCACTTGCGGAAACGTGGTGTCCCACAAATACACTTTACTCTTGCACAATATGATGTAGCTCTTAGATAAATGGTAAGTTTATATTCGATATGACTGTGGATCCCTTTACTATGATCATAATAATAATAATAATAATAATAATAATAATAATAATAATAATAATAATCATCATCATCTGTGGATCCTTCCAGCAGGTGAGGTAGGATTTGTGTGAACGGTATGCCTCCATCTGTTTTCTCGTTAATAATTGTTACAAACTTCTATCCTATACACTTATCACATTAAATCATCCAATGTGCTTCTGGGACATGTGACTGGTGTTTTTGCAGTACTATACTCTCCAACTACTTCCTGGGAATCTGTACTTCATGCATTCACTTTATATGGCCAAACCACTTCGTCAGTGCAGCTGTGTCCTTCCTTCATTCTCGAATTCACTAGCATGTGTCTTCTGATGTAATCATTCCTCATTTTGTCCCTTCTCTTCTGATGCATAGCTGATCTTGAAAACTTCATTTCGCATGCTTGTAATTTACTAATACGGTTGAACCTCATTTTTACTTCACTCACTTCTATGTTTTTCACAGTTATACGCTAAAATTTTAGGCACCGAAGTTTGTCAATTAACCCTTAGCCCAATTATACGTTTTTCGGTTTTATGTTTTCTCATTAATATGTCACATTTGTCTGGTCTCCTTGAATGAAACATATTAATTTACTTACTCATTTATATGTTAATAAGTACTTTGGATATAAGAATCACAGAAAATTGACAATATCTAATCCCATCGAATTCAGTAAGCAGTCACTTTGGAGATAACTTTTTTTTTACATGATCTGCAGGTGAAAGGTTTGCTGCAGATAATGTGTTAAGTCAAATAGCTAAATATTTAAGGTTAAATATTTAAATATTATATTTAGCAGTCCACCTATTCAGTACATGCTATATACACTTATGTAATACATGTTTTTTCCTGTAGGGGACGTCATCAGCTAGAGTGCTTTAACAAATATACATCACCGAGCTCGATAGCTGCAGTCACTTTAGTGCGGCCAGTATCCAGTATTCGGGAGATAGTGGGTTTGAATCCCACTGTCAGCAGCCCTGAAGAAGGTTTTGCGTTGTTTCCCATTTTACCTTAATTAAGGCCACGGACGCTTCCTTCCCGTTCGTAGCCCTTTCCTGTTCCATCGTCGCCATAAGACCTATCTGTGTCGGTGCGACGTAAAGCAACTTGCAAAAAAAAAAAAAAAAAATTAAAAAATAAAAAATAAAAATATATATATATACACACATCAGATATAAAATCACATTTTTTAAAATGGTAAGACACACGTTAGTATTCACTATGTTACAACAAAACATTTATAATAAACTGGTAAATTGCGAACACTACAGGATGTTCAAAGTCCTCTTGTGGTCAAATTATGTTGAAAGTATATTAAAATTGAGAATGTCCGTAATATTCTTAACTAAGTCTTGAACATCATGGAAAACTCTTGGGTACTAAGTTTGAAAATACTGAGTGGAAATTGGCATTGTTTAAAATATTTCTTGACTCAACCATATAAAACATCACAAAATAAAAGGTTCTCGACAAATCTTTTGGGAAGTGCTCCTTAATAATTCAGTTCAAAAGATGAGTGACTTCTGGATTTGAAGTCAAAACGGCTGAGGATGATAAAGCAGGTTGTAGAATCTGATACTGTAAAGTCTGCAAAGCATGAGAAAAAAACCTAAGTGCGTGTAGAGAGAGGATTGAATGTAAAATAATGTAAATTTAAATGTTATATTACTTAACTTCCTGTGTTGTTGGGCCCGACACGAGAATGAGGACTCGCCTCTGCTGAGGTGTGGAACTGATTGAACTCGAACGCGTTGTCGGTGTATTGAGGGGATAGTGTGGAGTGGAGATGGGAAAGCGTGTCAAGGGCAGAGGAACTACCAGAGTCTCTGAGCATCTGCAGCACTATGACTTCATGTTTCTTTTTAATTTTAACACTAGAATGGCCAGAGCGGTCATTTTGTCCGTTAGCCAATTTCAATGTATTTCCACACTCGTACTTTTGTACGCACAAAGCTGTGCTTTTGTGACTTTTAATCTTTTAGGGTTAAGTACATTCATGCCAAAAATTACACCGATATTTTCTGTTATACCTAGGAAGGCCATAAGCGGTCATTTCGACCGCTTCACTTCCTTGATGCGGACATCTCTGTTCTGCTCACGGCTTGCTTCCTGTGATATATTTACAAGTGGCGCTGTAGAATCAATCGATCAATACCGATCTGCATTTAGGGCAGTCACCCAGGTGGCAGATTCCCTATCTGTTGTTTTCCTAGCCTTTTCCTAAATGATTTCAAAGAAATCGGAAATTTATTGAACATCTCCCTTGGTAAGTTATTCCAATCCCTAACTCCCCTTCCTATAAATGAGTATTTGCCCCAGTTTGTCCTCTTGAATCCAACTTTATCTTCATATTGTGATCTTTCCTACTTTTATAAACGCCACTCAAACTTATTCGTCTACTAATATCATTCCACGCCATCTCTCCGCTGACAGCTTGGAACATACCACTTATTACATGTAACTAATCTCATTATTAGACCCGTATTGAACTATGCTATGATATACTAACAATTTGTTGGTTATTTTGATCCACCTTTTCAATACAAATTACAGTTTGTGTTGCTAAGTTGTAATGTTACAACACTAATTTACCGGGACATGTTTCGCTTTTATTCACAAGCATCATCAGCCTGTACAATTGCCTCAAGGTTTGTTATTTTTGGTTTGTTGTTACAAATTTCATTACATTGAATGTACATCTAATTTCAGTGATAACAATATTTAAAACAAGAATAATATACACATTAAAAATTATGACAATATGATCTGCGATGTTAAAATGGATTAACTCTTACTTCTAAAACACATTGACGTCCAAAACACAGTTTTTAATTTGGCTAAAAATTGTTTGCAATGTTAAAATAAGATTGATTCAACTATAATTTGGCATTAAAATTTGAGTCATAAATATAAATATAAATATTGGATGTTAATATATAGGAGCCATAGTTTCTGAAGTGTGTTGGTTTCTAGAATACAGTAACATTTCAGTATTGCAAATTATAGTTAAGAATTGTGCTCTCTAAATAATGTTATTTAAAAAAACTGTAGTTTTGCATTATGCGTGATTAGTCATGATGATAATCTAGAATTGAAGTCTTGAGTTCGTTGGAAAATGGCTTCTAGATTTGATGAGGCTTGCTGCTGCAGTTTGGCAATTTGATCAGAGGAAGTATTGACATATTTAATTCTTGTTTGTAGCGACCAGACTCTCCGTTGGAAGTTGATTGTTTTGATGTAAGTTATGGTTAAAAGGGGGCTTCAATCCAAATTTTGAGTACTGGTATCTGATTATGTTTCTTTCGATTTATGGAACGCAATAAGGCCCACAAGATTCTGTAGCAGCAGACAAAGGGATGCTTCTTCCATAGCTCTCATAGTGCATTGGCACTGCTGGTGGCTTCAAGTAGCCTATGCAGTGGCCTCCACGGTATGCACTAGCCTTGCGTCTTGGGTGGTGTGCTAAGTCCCAACTGACGAGCCTAACTTAGCACACGAGGGCGAAACGCAGGCAACCAAGAATGAGTTAGCTGGAAAATTTATAATGTCCAATAACGGACCATTATATTGGTGTGGTAATATGTCGGATAGTGATATTGATTCGGCTAATGAAAATATCCACACAGTGGACTTCGTACCTACAATATATCCAGTTACTCCTTCAACCAGCCATGATCAATCTTGTAGCAGGGGACGATCTGTTAGCAGCGTGCAACTTAATTGAAGAGGAAGGGGTTCAACGTGGTAGAGGTCATGTGGTAAGAGTAGAACAACTATTTGGACTGTTATCGACAGTAGTGGGAACGCCCCTGGAAGGATGGCTGTTCAGAAGGTACTAAAAGAGGCAGCAGGTCCTACTTCTCACGCTAAGCATAACGTAGAGACTAATAGCAAGGTTTGTGCCTGGCGTTTATTCATTGACACATCCATGTTGAAGCATGTAAAGACACTCACAGAGACTAAAGCTCGTAGACAATCAGTGGATAATAATTGGTCTAGTTCTTTTGAAGAATTAGATGCTTTTATTGGTTTGTTATATGCCTGTGCAGCTTATAAACTTACTAGTCTAGCCGTAGATCATATGTGGTCTTTTTTATTGGGTCCCCCTGTTTTCACTAACACTGTGGCAAGAAACGGGTTCAAAGAAATACTAAGGTATTTGCACTTCGATCTCTATAAAACTAGATCCGCTCGTTTGCTGACAGATAAATTTGCTTTGGCGTCTGCTATTTGGAATAGATTTATTTAGAATTGTTATGCATGCTGTAAACCAGGTGAGAGTGTCACAGCTGATGAACAACTCCTCCCCAGCAAATCTCAGTGCAGGTTCACGCAGTACATGGCCAACAAGCCAATTTACATTTGGCATAAAATTCTGGCTACTGGTAGACATAGATTCCAAGTATGTGTGCAGTGGGTTTTCTTATCTTAGGAAAGACGAAATGTGACCTGCCAATGAGTCACTGCGTGAAAATGTTGCCATGAAACTTACGGACCCATTCCTCATGATAGGACGTAACGTGACCACTGATAACTTCTTTACATTGGTAAAGTTGCACAAGAGGCTGAAAGAGAAGATAACTAGTATTGTTGGAACAATCAGTCGAGTGAGGAAGGAAATCCCGGAGTCAATAAAATCATTACATATGAATCTGTAAAAGACTGTCGTACTTCAGGAGGAGGATCACACTACTCTCACAGTATATCAAGGAAAAGTGAACAAAAATGTGCTTCTGCTAAGCACTCTGCACCTGAGTGTTCAAGTCAGTGAAGATAACAAGAATCTCCCTAGTACTACAGAATTTTATAACGGAACTAAGTATGGTGTGGATGTAGCTGATCAAATGGCACGTAAATACACCACTAGGGCTGGATGCATGCATTTTAGAACGTACTTGATCTAGCAGCAATAAATTCATGGATAGTCTACAAGGAAGTTATGGGACAGAGAATCTCGCGACCTGATTAAATTCTTGAAATAATACGAGAACTAAGGTCAACCAGAACTAAGGTCAGATTTTGTGACTACAAGATCTCGGTTTATTGAACTCCCTACACTTCAGCCTGAGCCTGAGCCTCAGACTCAGGTCCAGTGTGCCAGTCGTGACAACAATGTCAAGTGAACTCCAATAATTGTAAACAGAACAAAACCTCTGACGTGTTTTTCGTGCAACAAAGTAGTCTGTAAAAAATGTTTGTGTAAGGTAATCAATTGCACAGTATGCATGTCAAGTGCCTGAATAAACTTGCAAACAAATACACACTGCTATTTTTATCATAAGTTTTCACAAAGGCATTCAATAGCAAGTCCGCCAAATTATTTCATTGCTACCTATTAGGAGTGAGAGAATATGAACTATTATTAATATTTAACAATGGCTTGTTCTGTATACAATACATCCTAATGGTTAACTATGTTGTTTTAAAATAAATTATTGAACATTCAGATGTTTCCCAGATCCAGATGTTTCCCAGATATATATCAGTAAGCGGCAGCGGTGAAAATGACTGCCTGCGGCCTTTACAGGTACGAGGAGAGTTTGGCTGTTCTAGTTTTAACTTTAATTAACTTCTCGTACAAGATGTTAATCTTCTCTGATATGCCGTTCAAGTTCCCTGCGAGATTGTTCTTCTGGTCTAGATATATGAAAATTTCTTCATATGTATTCAATAATTGGCTTTTATTTAAAGTTTTCATGATATTAAGGTAATTGTCTATATTTGTGAATGCATGGCCATAATGTATCATGTTCTCACAGATGGCCAAATGGCCTGACATGCTCTTGATACCTTTTAACAAAATTCCTTCCAGTGTCACCTACATACGTAGTGCTACAGTTAGCACATTGCAATTTATACACACCCCAATTTATGGAATTTATTACCACTATTAACGGTATGTATGATGAAATAATTTAGAGTTTGTGTTGTTGGTCCTAAAAGCAACTCTTAAATTACGTCTCTTGAACAAATTGGTGATTTTGTACATCTCAGTGCTAATAACTGTGAATGTGGCAAGATTCTTTTTCTCTTCCTCCTTTCCTGATCAGAAAACATTTAAGTCAGAAGAAGTTTAAGCTGTCCGCAGCAAATGCAAAGATAGAGAAGGACATCGTTGTAGCACTCTGAGCTGCGTAACGGAGGATTTTAGCACTTCTGAGTATACGCGGTTCTGGCTGAAGTGACGAGGCGCTATAAACGTTGTTGTTGTTGCTATTTTGCTTTACGTCGCACCGACACAGATATGTCTTACGGCGACGATGGGAAAGGAAAGGCCTAGGAATTGGAAGGAAGCTGCCGTGGCCTTAATTAAGGTATAGCCCCAGCATTTGCATGGTGTGAAAATGGGAAACCACTGAAAATCATCTTCAGGGCCCACTATCTCCCGATTACTGTATACTGGCGCGCTATGAACACAACAGATGGTGATGACCTGTAGAAATCTAAGTTTGGGGATGATTTGTGTAATAACCTGTTTTTATAAATTTTATCATTTTAAAAATGATTTTGAACTGACTTTTGTTTTAGCGGGGGCAATGAAAGCACTTCATGCGAAAGGAATTGTACATAGAGATTTGAAGCCACAGAACATTCTTCTTAGCCATTCTTGTGGGAAGACTTGTCCCCAGCCGCAAGAAATCAGACTTAAAATAGGTGAGTTCTTTGGTATTTATGTTTGTTATGTTTTACAACTTTATAATTTCCCATGAATGTGATAAACATGGTTATTTTCAGCTGACTTCGGTTTTGCCAGGTTTCTTCAGGATGGTGTAATGGCAGCAACACTGTGTGGTTCTCCTATGTACATGGTAAGTGATGTATGCTTACATGAGTTACTTTCCATCAGACTATTTATCTATATGTTTAGTGTTAATTTAGGCGTAAGGGCCATTTTTCTGTTAATTCAATTTTTTATTCTTTTGTCAAATACAAAACCAGCAAGAAACATACTCCATGGCATACAGACAATATTGAATTAAATTTATATTTTAGTAAAGAACATATTATACTAAATCTGTCAAGGAGCCAGGCTGAAAGTGCTAATTTATTATTATTACATTACTTATTTCCGCGGAGCATAGAGGGGAAAGAAGCGTGAGGGGTGAGTTTCTGGACAAGGACTGACCAGAATTTAAGTATAGCTAACAAAATCACATTTGAAGTTTATTTCTTTTCCTTCAGTATTTGAACAAAATTAAACAGCAATGGCAGTTGTGAAGGTACCGTCAGTTATTCACAGAAGTGCTGAGCCACTCTAGTATTTACATAGATTAATCTGGAAAATTTACACACGAGGAGCTCGAAGGCTCAAAATATTTATGCTATAAAGTGAAAATTTTCGACCTACAGGTGAAGCTAGTAAGCGGGATGTAACCCCTTCTGGAATTAACACAGACAAAAAAAGAGAAGCCTTAACTTTCCCAAGTTATACAATATGCAGTGTTTCTAACCCCGAGAGTTTGTTTTGCGTCAGTCCAATTTGACCCTTGCAGGCTAATGAATCTTCAGCCATGATTGCCTCGCTCATCATCACAGTAGAAAGCAGTACACTGTTGTATAATTACCCCTATGCAACTAGTATGAAAGCTACCCTTGAAAAATAGATAAGATTTACAGAGGCACATGGCCCGCACTACTTTGTCGAAGAAAGAGAAAATGAGGTTTAAATCTACAAGGCCGAAAGTACACAGTGAAATGGAGGCGATGTTCAAGCACTCCAAAATAATTTGAGAGGCAAGATCCCTAAGAGGGCATCCAGTCCTGTGACACAGAGGCTAATCAAATGTTACCGGGTGAAATTTTAAGCCGAAAAACCGAAAGAAAATTCAGATGGTTGGAAGCTTAGTCACCCTACACAAATTTAGAGGAAGGTTAACAAGTGTAAACACTCATGCTTTCTTACATTTCAACTACTTCTGCAGGGAGAAATAAAAATCTAAAAATCTAAAGATGAAAAGTCACATTTGTTCCTGAAAGAAAAAGCCGTACATTTAATTAGAGAACGGAACTGGCGACCTAACAGTTACATACTAAGGGGACATAGAAATCTTCCCTAGCTTCACACGCAATAGATCCCTTAATAAGATACTGTAGACTGGCATATCTTGTTTATTTATGATGTCATGATGCTGAAATCCTGCCTCTCTCTCTCCTGAAAGGAGATTTCCTCTCTCCTTAGTCCATAGTACACACACTAAAGTTGCCACAAGATCAGACAGAAAATCCTCAAAGCTTGTGTCTTTTGGCAGAACCATCTGGATATTTTAGTGAACACTCTTTTGATTGGATTGGATAATATTCATATCAGATATTCTGATAGGTGATTTAGCTTGTTATCGCGCCTCTGGAGAGGTGGATTGAGAAAATTGCAGTTTAGGAAACTTCAGATAATTAAAATAAACAATGGAAGAACAAAAGTCTGAATAAGATCTAAATACAAACATTCTCTCTGACAAGCAATGGCATCTGGACTCCAGATTAGGTAACATTTTGGTGTCAGAGGCATCTAGACCTCAAATGGAAAAGCTCACAGTTTTTTGTAGAGACCGATGCATAGTCGTAGAATACACAGTTTAAAATTCACCAGAAGGCCTTGCTCATGTCACAATTCTTCTCCTCCTCCTCCTTCTTCAAGGTGGCATTAAATTTCCTCTCGTTTTTCAAATATTCCAGTTGATTTGACTGATCAGTTATTTGCATTCCTGTAGAAACCTACCTAGTCCTGGGAGTCTGATGTTGCTTCTAGGCCACCAAATATGGTAAAATGTTTTGACTTAATACAAATTTCATTGTACTTTTTCAGGTGTTTGTAACTTGACTTTGTAGGTGTGATCTGATTGCTTTTAAAAGGGAGGGATTCTGTTCTCAATGACATATGCTGCCATGGTTTGAAACTACATATTTTCTGAGTATTTACCTTTATCATTAGATATTTTTCACACAGGAATCTTCAGTAAATTTCTCCTAAACATACTATTTAAAATGCCTCTTGAAGTATTGCCTTTCCATGGTTTCCCATTTTCACACCAGGCAAATGCCAGGGCTGTACCTTAATTAAGGCCACGGCTGCTTCCTTCCCCTTCCTAGGCCTTGCCTATCCCATCGTCGCCAAAGACCTATCTGTGTCGATGCGACTTAAAACAAATAGCAAAAAAAAGTATTGCCTGACACAAAATTTCAGTAACTTCAGCTGCTTTTCTTTTAAAACATTCAAAACCCTCAAATTATATGTGAAATTCCTATCATAGACATGATATTAATGTTATATAATAACTGATAACTGTTCTTTCGTTTATGTTAGTGACATACATGTGATGTTTCTATACAAACTTTGCGTGCTGTACCGCAATTATTTTCTGCAAATGCAATCACTGGTTATTGAAACAGTGCCCTGTAACTCCCGGTTTACTTACCCCTTGCTAACCACTGTTCACTCATGTATGTGAAAATAATTAGCACAGAGACCGGTATATGTTATAGACCATTTGCATGGCTTTCACATGGTTACTGCAAGGATACGGACAATGCTTGCATGCATGGAACAACGCTAAGCATAATATTTCTAGCAATCTTGTTAAGTAGTGTTGCCGCTGTATACAAGCTGATTACCAGACTTTGAAACACTAGGGCTTCGGCTGGATGGGTGTTGTTAAATATAATTTTTTTGATGGAAATCAATGTCCTGTGCTATTCCATTTACCCCAGCTTGACCATGCATTAAAAGATGCTGGTTTCAGAACATGCTGGCTACACAATATATCTTTAACATACCGTAGTTGCCTTAGTGGTAGGTCATTGGTGCAGATCGTTGTAAATTTTTGAATAAATTAAATGTTTTGAGAATACATTACAGAATTAAGCCCAACATCAGAAGTGATGTCTGGCTGGTTACCGCTGTATGGTAATGAGTAGACCATACAGCCAGTGTCTCGATGCCAAGTGTCGGGCGGCAGTAAATAACTCATTTCCCTAAAGTGACCAACGGCTTCAGATGGATTAGTTTCCTTAGTTGGGGGTGGTGGTCCTGTCAGTGTAGGAAATGACACTGGAAACCATCGAGTAGCGTATGATCCCAGGTTAGGAGTGGCTGCAATATGCGTCTGTACTTCATGTTGGGAGTGGCCTGATCACCTTCTGGCAGTACCTCTGAAATGCGTTTGGGAATGCCAACCCCATTGTAATAATAGACTAAAATATAAATGGCACTTTTAAATCAGCCTCCAAAACTGCTAGGGCATTCCCAGAAGCAACGCACAGTTCTTATGCTGGGAGAACTGTGAGAAGCAGGCAACCAGTAGAGAACGTTAGGTGGCAGTTTCTCATGACACTGACTGGAAAATCAGAAAAGGTGACTGATTTTATGGAGAAGGAGAATATAGCAATGTTGGGTCTGAGTGAGGTTAGGTGGAGAGGAAAGGAATAGTTGTAGTTAAGGAAGGGATACAAACTCTATTGGATAAGGCAAAGAATGGAAAGTGGATAATAAATAACAAGATCGTAGATTAGTATGTAAATAAAGTGAACTACATAAGTTAAGGGTAGAGCATGGAGTAAAGGATTTCATCCAAGGGTATGCACTCGAGACTGGATGCAAAGATGAAATGGATGAATTCCTGGAGACAATAGGGAGAGAAATAAGGGATATGGAAGTGACTTTCTTGGGAAACTTTAATGCAGTGGTGGGATGCAACATAAGAGGAATAGAAGAAATAATTTGACCTTTTGGATATGGAAAGAGAAATGAAGGAGAGAAGTTGGCAGATTCTTGTGTGAGAAATGGGTTAAGTGTGGGCAATACATGCTTCAGGAAGAAGAATAGTAGAAAGATTACCAAGATATGGATGGGGAAACAGAAGGATAAAGACATAAATTACTTCTTGGTGGAAAGAGCAAATAATAGACATTTGTTAGATGTAACAGCCTTGCCAGAAGTAGCCTTTGATGGAGACCATAAGGGTAGTAGCATAAATTAAAGTAGGAAAAACAGTGAAAAATGATAGAAGTAATACATAAGAAAATAAAAGTATGAGATTGAGATATCTAAGTTAAATAAAAATTCCAAAACAAATTGAAATACATGCCTAGAACTTAGTAGAATTGTGTGGAAGTGGAATGGGACATGTTCAAAGAGGCATTTGTAAGCTTTGCAGAGTGTGCTTTAGGGATAATAGCTGAAAGAGTGAAAAAGATACCATGTTGGAATGAGAGGTTAAAGGAAGCAGTGGAAAAATAAGAAGAAAGCTTGGCAATTATGGAATAGGGATAAAAGAGACATAAGTGGAAGAAAGTATCAGGAAATGTAAAGAAAGGTGCAAGAAAGTAGTAAGTTAAGAGAAGAAGAAAAGCTGGGAAGGATTTACATAAGAGTTGGAAGATAATGTGTAGAGTGGTAAAAGATGCTGCATATAAGAAGGAACAGAAAAGAGTCGACACAAAGCAGGTGTAAGGGAAAGAAGAAGAGATAAGTAAAGGATGGAAGGATTACTTTAACCTCTTCAGTGGCACGCCCGAGAAATTCTCGGGTGGCGCGCGCCTGCCCATAACGCCACCGCCCGAGAAATTCTCGTTTAGCTGCAGTGTTCATTTCGCGATCGCCCAATAATTTCTCGGGTACTCTAATCGTTTGGGGAAATGTTTTCAAGTATTCTCAACAGATGGCGGGAGGATTTCCAGTTGTATTCACGTAGCGTCTGGCTTAAAATATGCCTTATCTTCTCTACTTTACATATACAACCTCTGGCCAGCTGACGAGGTAAACAGAAATGGCGAGCGCGAAATGGAAGAGATGTTTGTCTGAAGACAAAATAAGGAACTACATCAAAGATGAATCACTAAGTGACATTAGTATTTCTGATAGTAGCTATAATGATTCTATTGATTCTTCAGATGATGACCTTAGTAATTCTAGTGAAAGTGAAGAAGATATTACATCAGACGCTAAGGTGATGGTAGATGTTGAATATACATTCGTTTGGAAAAAGTGTAAGCCTGGGGATAGTGTGCGACCTAATATTATTCCATTTACGGGAAATCCTGGTGTGAGGCTTAGCTTATTACCAGAGGTGAGTGCGATTGACTGTTTTGAACTGATTCTAACAGATGAAGTTGTAAATTTGACAGTGACCGAAAAAAATTCGTTGGCCCTATGCTAAAAGTGCATTGAAAACCTTGTAAATAAATCTCCGCATGGAAGGGTACGGTTTTGGAAAAAAGAAGCTCTTACAAAATTTGGCAATTTATTGCGTTAGTATTGCTGATGGGAATAATACAGAAGCCTGAAATAAAAATGCATTGCTCACAGGACAGTATAGGCCCTACTCAAAACACCAATATTTTATGAAACTATATCACAGGCCTACTCTAAAAAGTGTAAATAGAGTGTAAAGTAAGTTTTTATTAACCTTGAATAATATATGAATGTGTTCCCTTAATAATTGTTACTCATTCCTTGCTTCCTAAAAATAAATAAATTCCTCCGAAAAAACCTCACTTTTCTGGCATAGGAGGTCTGCCAAAACCTGCCACCGAAGGGGTTAATAAACTCCTGAATGTGAGAAGGGGTGTAGATGAGATGACAGAGGTAGTGTGTGAGGAGATAGAATCCGAGAGTGAAACCACAAGGGAAGAGGTGGAAACTACTTTCAAGCGAATGAAAGTGGGGAAAAGCAGCGCGATTGGATGAATTGTGTGTGGAAATGATAAAAGCAGCAGGACCTGTTGGTCTACAATGGCTGTATAGACTATTTTGATCTATTTGGAAAGAAAAATTGGTGCCAAATGACTGGAGTAAAGGAGTAGTAATACCTATAAAAAAGAGGCACAAGAAGATACATGATAATTATAAAGGAATCACGTTCATATCTCAGGTAGCAAAAGTATTTGAAAGCGTACTAGAAAAGAGAAAGAGAAGAAAGGAGGAAGGACAATTACAAGAGCAATATGGCTTTCGATATGGACGATTAACATTCAACCCCATCTTCAGTATTAGGCAGTCAATGGAAAAACATTAGCAATACGGAAAAGAATATGGTTATGACATTCCTTGATTTAGAAAAGGCTTACGGCAGTGTACTCAGAGAAAAGGTATGGAAAGTAATGCTGTGGAGAGGATTTGGAAAACAGATGATAGAATATGTTCAAGCAATGTACAAAAATTGTTGCAGCTGTGCCCAGACATGTAGGGAGAAAAGAGTGGTTTTGGAATGAAGCTGGACTCTAAGAATTGCCACTGTTATTAATAATGTTTATGGATGAAATTATAATGGAGACCAATGTAAAATATGGGACAGGGATTGAATGTTACTGAAGGTAATGCTGTTTGCAGATGATATTGTAATGTGGGGAGCAAAAGTAGAGGAAGTACAAGGGAAGCTTGGCACATTGTGATTATTGAAAATTAACATGGAAAAGAGTGACTGTGTTGTTGACTAGAGTAGCATGGGGAGGAAATTAATGATAAAAATAAAGCTACAAAACTTTGACATTTTAGAGGGCTTCAAGTACTTTGCTACTGCCTAATACCGACATGCAGCAGGGACGTGGACAGTGACAAGAAGGCAGCGGCATAAAATCTGGGCCAGCAAAATGAAATTTTTAATAAGTATGATATGGAAGGCAAGAAAGGACAGAGTAAGAAATGAGGATGTCGGGAAGAAAAACCATTTGGTAAAGGACGGGGAGGACAAGAGGGACACCCAGACTAAGGGGGTTGAAAATTCTGAAGAATAATGTAATTAGAAGAAGCCTTGATTGGATTTGAACACAGCTACAGAGGAACAATGATGATCAGATAGAGAAAGATGGAAAGATACCATAAACATCACAGCCTGACAGGAGCTGAATGAAGGAAATGATTGATGATGATGATGATGATGATGATGATGGATAACTGTTAGAGGACATATCTTTCAAATTCTGTTGCAGTTTCGTAGGATGGGAAATGAGCAAAGATTCTTTTAAAGATGATTTTCCCATTACCTAAGCTGAAATAATTGTATAATTGCATGACAGTTTGGTACTTTTCATTAAAGAACAAACTTAGTGAACTGACCTGTGCAGTTTGTGTCACGTATGTGTCAGCTTGCATTCAGGAGATAGTGGATTCGAACCCCACCAGTCAAAGATGGTTTTCTATGCTTTCTCATTTTCACACCGGGCAAATGCTGGGGCTGTACCTTAATTAAGGCCGTGGTTGATTCCTTCCCAGGCCTACTAGCCCTGTCCTATACAATCGTGGCCATGTGACCTACCTGTGTCGGTGAGACATAAATCTGTAAAGAAAAACTCATTAGTGAATTTCAATCATTTTTTATGTCAGCCAAGAAACTTAAATCACTTTCACTCTTCAAATAAATATTGCTGCCAGTGGCATTTATTATAACAGTGTTCTATTCAGTTACTACAGAAATGTATTACTTTAGACATTTACTGCTGTATTGAGTGTGCCAACACAAGTGTAGTCCTTGCGAAGCTGATGTTTGAAAATATTTTCTTTTTCTGGATGTTCTAATTAGGCATATGTAACCAAACACTCCTTTAGAAATTCTAAAACTCTCATAATTGCATATTATTTTGCAAGATAATATAGAATATGCTTAAACAACAGCATGTTCTGAAACTTCATACAGGCTATTATTAAGTTGGGCTCGCTACACCCAAAAGTCATTTTGTACTTTACTGTCAGGTTTTATTTAGGCCACCCCTAACCTGGGAACATGCAGCCACCTAAAGGAACTCTTCCACTCAAAACCGTTGGCCCATTTAGAGAATTTGGTTATTTACCGCAGTCCAACATTGCATCGAGTCTCTCCCTTTACGGTCTACTCCATCCCGTAGCAGGAAACCCTAGCCAGACCCAAAATTTTTACATTTGGAGTTGCAAATTATCACTCACTTTCAACATTACAACAAGCCTTTACAATAATTCAATAAATTCTTTCCTTTTCTCCTGTACTATATTTCACTCAAGTACTGGTAATTTTTCTGTCTCTTTGGATGAATGGTCAGCATAGGGGCCTTCGTTTCAGAGGGCTCTGGGTTCGATACCGGGTCAGGGATTTTATCTTTGTTTAATTCCTCTTTCTTGGTGGTTGGATGTTTGTGTTTGTCTTAATTTACATCTTCATTTACATACAACACATCACACTACAAATGATGATGATGATGATGATGATGATGAAGAAGAAGACTACTCGGGTACGTATACTACACTTGTTGCTTGTTTCTGATTGTGATAGTTTAAATCTTATCATTTTCAGAATTTCTTACCCCTGTTAGACAGCCTAGAAGTTAAACCAAAATCTTTATGTTGTAACAGTTTCTGTATGATTTTACTTCATTGTCCAAAGTTTCATGATTTGTCAATTAATCAACACCAATATATCTGATAGACAGTTACTTCTCGGAAGCAGTGAATGCATTTACGAAATTTTTGAAGAATGAAACACCCAGGTTCGTATAGTAATAGAACCATCATTAGGTAGTACATGCTTCTGGAACATACTGACCGTAGGGGATCTTCCGCATTTCTTAGATTACTTGCTTTCTCAGATTTTGTCCTTAGAAATAATTTTTCACCAGTATGTAAACTATGCTGTATGGAACACCATACCAGCCATTATGAAACTGTAGTGCCTGGACTCCTGGGGGAACCCGACAATAATCCATGGGGTCGGCAATAATAATGTAAGTTGTTAGTACTCTCAGAGCAAAATTTTATTTTATACATACAATTCCTAGATCATTATTTTTAATTTAGGAACTATGTCTTCACTGTTGAATAACTAACAGTCAGTTATCTTGTCTGATAGATGGTACAAGTTTGCAGGATATCATTAGTAACTCCTACTAAAGTTGCCAATAGATGGCATGGAGTGTCTTCATTGGTAGTTTGGTTTGGAACACTATAGTGCTGTTAATGGAGTGGGAGCTCAGCGCGCCTTCAGTTTATGCCTCTGGAGAACCTCCTATTGAATAACAAGCGTGCAGTTTGAACTTTGTATGGGAAAACGGAACGAGCATTTCTACATTAAATTAATAACTTCTCGCTGTTGTGCAAATCTGTGCCCCTTTGTTAAGGTAATACTTTAATTATTTGGTGGTGTTACAGATAGCATACTTACATTCAAACATAATTATGTATCAGAACCTCCAATTGAATGAAAAGCATGTAGTTTAAACTTTGTAGGGAAAAAAATTAACGAGTATTTTTACAGGACATTTATAACTTACCGCTATTATTGCGCAAAATTATGCCCCTTCATTAAGATAATACTCTTTTTGCAAGTTGCTTTACGTCACACCGACACAGATAGGTCTTATTGCGACGATGGGATAGGAAAGGGCTAGGAGCGGGAAGGAAGCGACTGTGGTCTTAATTAAGGTACGGCCCTAGCATTTGCTGGTGTGAAAATGGGAAACCGCGGAAAACCATCTTCAGGGCTGCCGACAGTGGGGTTCGGTATTACAGATAGCATTCGTACATGCAAACATAATTATGTATCAACAACAACAATAGTCTTTCTTCACACATAGCGTTTGTTTCCATACAGGAAGACAAGGACACAAGCCATTTCAGGGACCTCGCCAGAACAGGTTGTGATGTTTGGAACATCACAGCATGTGATAAATTATTGAACTGTCTAATTATTTGATAAGATGTATATATTTAATCACTGATAGGTCATTTTTAAATTAATATGTATGTATATATATAGGGTTTTGATCGTCCATTTCACATCATTTCATTTCTTTGTATCGCGGCTATAACGTGTTCTGAACAAACCAAATAATTGGGTAAAGTATTTCAACATCATTCATATTAATAGCTTGCAGTAAATTTTCCAATAGCCGTTGTGAGGTGACCAGAGTCAGCAGGCTAATTTCAGCCCATTTCTAGGAAAAGTACGTCATCAAGGTTACGAGAGACCTTACCCTATCCACCTCATGAAGAGTCAGTTGATACATTATGAACGCCCACTTTTCGAACTTCGCTACCTGACGCTTTATTTCAGTGGGAAAGTTCAGCCTATGTGAATGAACGTAATGAAGCAACGTGATGGATTCACAGCTATACATAGGAGAAGAGATGAGACCTTGAATCTTCCTGGACCGTGTGATATGGCTGATGGAAGGAGACTTTTGAACCTATATACGTCCAAGACAAGAGCTGGAGAGAACATTCTTATTCTCACTCTTAGACACTGAGACACTCTTGGAAGACACTCTTACTACGATTCTACGTCTGCACATCGAAGAAGATTTTAACTTAGTTCACTTCGCATCTGAGTAGTACCATAGGATACTACTCAAAAGTTACTCTCATTGGGACTTGTTATCTCAATGACGAGAGGTATAGTCAACAGGAGACCGGTTTTGACTAGTACAGGGAAGGAGAGCTTTTATTATGAATTTAGCTATGCTACTGTTCCGTAATACGGAAGAATACGAGTGTATTCTCTCCATGAACAAAACCCATGGTGGTTTTGCATTTAAAATTAGGACTCGTTACGACTTTATATAAGGAGTACATTAGGAAGTGTTAAAGGTAGAAAAGCAGAAGTAGGACTGGAATCCAACAACAGATGACGCAGCCGGTACGAGAGATCCACCCATCATCAGCTTCAAGATAACAGAGTCTACATATGGTAAGCTAAAAGCATAAGTTACTGCAAGTCTTCGCGCAACAGTCCATTTTCTTAGAGTTAATTTCATTAAATTTTTCTTTTGCTTCCATTAGTTCAGATTTCGTTAATACGCCGTTACGTCACGTTTTTCATCCTAATAAATAGATGTTTTAATTTGCATGTTCTGAAATTATTATTAATGATCCTTAAATTCCAAGTTACTGTACTTAATGGTTAGTGTCCCATCACCCTTCCCCCTGGGAGTTTCTTGAGTCTCATGACGTATTATTGTTATTGTTGTTATTATTATTATTATTATTATTATTATTATTATTATTATTATTATTATTATTATTATTATTATTATCAACTATTGTTTTCAAGCCATAAGCTTGAAGGCTGGCGCCCATGGGATATCGTTTATTGAGAAACAATGAGATATCATTTATTTATATTACTATTAAAGTGACCCGCCACGTTATAATACTGTCACACATCTGTGGGCTGAGTGGGTACATCACAAGGTGTTGCTGGTACTGAAAGATAATGCTGGTACTTTCATTTTTATTGGTCCAATATGTCACTGGATAGGTAGTCAAAGGCATGGTAGCCTTTTCATTGTATTGACGCACGTTTATCGCTCATACCTCGGTCACTTTCATATTGTCAAAGCCAAGGATGAAACCGAGACAGGTCAATGAAAGTAACAAATGGCTCTTTTTTTTTTTTTTTTGCTAGGGGCTTTACGTCGCACCGACACAGATAGGTCTTATGGCGACGATGGGAGAGGAAAGGCCTAGGAGTTGGAAGGAAGCGGCCGTGGCCTTAATTAAGGTACAGCCCCAGCATTTGCCTGGTGTGAAAATGGGAAACCACGGAAAACCATTTTCAGGGCTGCCGATAGTGGGATTCGAACCTACTATCTCCCGGATGCAAGCTCACAGCCGCGCGCCTCTACGCGCACGGCCAACTCGCCCGGTACAAATGGCTCTAGCCATACCAGAAGACATAGTGCACTGAAAACACTACATCTTGCCAGCAAGGGCTCAATAAACGTACGCTAAGAAAATTACCAGAATTAGTTTCGCCAGTCGGAAGAACCTTATACTTATTTTTAAAAAAATTAAAAATGCATCAGCAGTCAAGGAAACTGTTGCCGCATAAGTGACATCTTGCACAGTAACGTCTTTCACTTCAGTGTACATGCACTATAATATGTCCTATGGAAAGAAAAAAGTTTAGGCAAGAAATAATATGTATAAACCTTCATGAGGAATGACACTTCAGATAAAAGGAAAGTATGCAAACCACAAATATTTAATAGGAAAGTGTACATCGGAAAGACATTCGGTTAACTCAAGTGACATTTCTCCCCTCTAGAGAAAAGTATGAAAGGACATTACCTAAATTTTGTGTGCTCTATGGACCTAAAGGTTTCTTGTCTAACTCTGTCAAATGAGTGAAACTTCCCACAGGGCATGAATATACAAATCTATAAGGAATATTTCTTGAAGTTGTTTCCACGTACATTACCTGCTTGAAGGATACTTGACTAGATATATTTAGTTACATTTTATATCGTTTGATGACATGGTATGGGGTATCAGGTGAAGAGCCCCAACAAAGGCCCAAAATTACTACTGGCTAACACAAGAATGAAATATTATGAGAGCCTTAACAATTTCCAGTTTTTCAACATTCTCTGGGATGTATTTTGATACCGGCAAGTTAGATGAGTTTTCATCTCACCATTGCAATTTGTATGGAAGTGCTTCAAATGGTCATTGGGCTTGGAGGTACCTCCACCCAAGGAGTATGACCAGCCACACAAACCACATTTGGCTTTCCTTCTCGAAGAAAGTCCAGACTTCTGATTTCAATTTTGGCATTACTAATGTAATTAAAAGCACTGTATTATAAAGTGTGCAACAATCA
The DNA here is from genome assembly GCF_040414725.1 of Anabrus simplex. Taxonomy (NCBI): domain Eukaryota; kingdom Metazoa; phylum Arthropoda; class Insecta; order Orthoptera; family Tettigoniidae; genus Anabrus; species Anabrus simplex. Next base: position 979,768,915 of record NC_090266.1, read on the forward strand.
GATCTGAAGTAATACTGAAGATAACGTCTGCATTTGAAAAATGTACCTGCTTTCAATAAGCAGTACCGAACTCGATAGCTGCAGTCGCTTAAGTGCGGCCAGTATCCAGTAATCGGGAGATAGTGGGTTCGAGCCCCACTGTCGGCAGCCCTGAAGATGGTTTTCCGTGGTTTCCCATTTTCACACCAGGCAAATGCTGGGGCTGTACCTTAATTAAGGCCACGGCCGATTCCTTCCAATCCCTAGGCCTTTCCTATCCTATCGTCGCCATAAGATCTATCTGTGTCGGTGCGACGTAAAACAAATAGCAATAAGCAGTCTCAGGCTTGGCTGGGCTCGTGTGCGTGTCTGCCGGCTAATTAGGCTTCCATCGTGCATCAGCACTACAGAGCGAGGCTGGACTTGTTACGTCACAGGGGCCACATCAAGGCAGCTTGGCTAACAGGGCTTAGTTTCCTTTACAGGTTGGGCTTGTTAGGGCTGGTGTTCCGGCCAAGCTGGCTGAGTGGCTGATTACTGGCGTGCTGTGTTCACTAACAGTTTGCACCTTTCCCTTCTGAGTTAAACGAAAGAGATATTTGCTGTTGTTTTGTAAATAATGTAGTTGTAATAATCAAGATTGACCACCACCGTAGTCTCAGGATAGCTTTCTTGCTCCTCATCGGCATCCACGTTCCATTCCCGGTACCAGATGGAACCAAATGAGTATGTCTTGTATTGTTGGACTCCTGTCTCCTTTCAAATCATCTGTGGCGTTTTTTGAATGGTTGTAGGAAGTAAATCAAGTCAATTATGAGTTCTTTACTGATCGTTTCCACTTTATATCTCACTTCTACTTTCTCTTTTTTGCCTGCAGTTGCAACTGATAGGACCTAAATCATTTCACCATACTGGTTATGTACAGATTTTAGCATGATCCACTTAGTATTCCGTCTTTCTTTTACATCCTGATACAGAGTACATTCAACATGACTAACTAAACCTGTACGTTTGAAATAGCTCACAACTTTCTGTTTCTCCTTAATTATTTATTGTACGTTCTGCACCCGAGAATTACGACAATTATCTTAAAATGTGTACCGCAACACCGTATTTAAACAATGCCCCACACAATGTATTCACGTAAGGCCTTCATGAACTGTTAAGGCCTTCCCAATACTCGCACCATGATCTGTTAAATGTAATCCTTTGTAGTTTTGTCAGCAGAATTTCTGATGCAGCACATATTTTGCGTGCGTGCGTGTGTGTGTGTGTGTGTGTGCGCGTGCGTGTGTGTGTGTGTTTTTTTTTTCTTTAATGTTGTTTTCATCAGACTTTGGAGTATCGGGGAAGAGGCAGGTTAAAAAATCTCCATTTTTTTATTGCCCACTCATTAACGTAGTAAACCGTAAGGGAAATATGATTATTTTGCAGTTATCCATCCATATGTCTGTAGTTGCAGCATAAGAATAACACTGCACTGTGTCACGAACGTCGGGTATAATAGAGCGACGAATGTCATTGGCCACTTCATGACTTGAACTTCATTGGCGGTTTTCCATCACTTGTCACACTTCACTCTGTCCATGTTTCCTCTCTAACTTAGATTCTCATGTTTTTCGCTCTGCTCTTAACCATTTATGATGGTGACTCTTCAGAGACAGACATTCAGTTCTTAATTTTTAACACAGTGATTTCGCCCTGTTTTTTAATTGTATCACACTGCAAAATTTTTAGACTAAGAGGTCCATAACCTCACTATATGCACTTATTGTTTGTTTCCATCTTATCTTATTTTTCATTTTTCTTCACACTTTTTAACTTAAGTTATGTAAAAATGTTAACTTTTTTCACTGAAGATGTCTCAAACGAGTTGATTATTACTCCATTTAATGATGGAAATGTGTATATATTGAATTGGTTTTTTATTTCCGTCATGTGTCTTTTGTTTTTCATTTGTTCATCATGTTTTAACACATTTTTAGCTTCTATTATGTAAATAATTTTAACCCCCTCTTTTCACTGAAGATGGCGCAAACGAGTCGAAACATGTTTGACATTTATTACTCCATCTAATGATGGAGATATGCATGTATTGAATAGGACACATTAAATTTTTTCTTTGTAAAGTGAAAACAGTCAATAGTACTATGGTACTTGAATACCGAGCGGAGTGGCTGTGTGTGTTGATGTGCTACGGCTATGGAACCAAGCTCTGCCTGCATTGGGTTGATGACTAGGTACGAGCCCCACTGTCAGCTGTCCTGAGAATGGTTTTCTGTGTTTTTCCATTTTCACTTCCAGGCAAATGCTGGGCCACTGCCAATTCCTTCCACCTCCTTACCCTATTTCATTCACCATAATTCATTTCATCCTCATTAGTTCCTCAACTGAGGTTGGCGTCAGGATGGACATCCACGTGTAAAATCAATGCATGTAATTTCATCTCACCTCATCCCCGACCCCATATCAGGAAACGGAACTGAAGGGCAGACAAAAGAACACTGTGGTACTTGAAAACATGAGTTGCCACTGGCCCTGTTCCTTTCCGTTCAGTCCTGTGCAATGTAAAAAATGAAGCAACTGATGGCCGCGCGCCTCCGATCGCTCCTTTCCTTCCGATGGGGCAAACCGTCTGGCAGTAGTACTGGAGAAGCGTATGTTTGTTGGAATTGATGCCCTCAACTGTTTGGCTCCTGTCCTCATTGCTATTGGACAGAATTATATTCTCTTGTGCTGATCCCCATTGTTGGCCGTCCTGAGAATGGTTTTTCCATGGTTTACTAAGGCGAACGACGGAACAGTTCCTAGTATAGGTCACAGCCACCAACCCCCTCACTTTTGCCGAACGTCTCTTTCACTGAATAAAATCTCCCTGGCCTGAGAGATGGCGTTGCCGTCTAGGAGGCCCGCCGTCCCCATCAAGGACGGAATGAAAATTTGTAGCAGCAGTTACGTAATCTTTCTTTGAATCTTATATTCAGCCCATATTCTTGTGAACAGCTGAATGTTTCTAGTGTTCTTAAGAGTGATGTTTGGTGTACTTTCCCTCGGAGCTTCCGATTCAGTTGTGCATGTTTTACAGTGCAGCACTTACAGACCTGAACTTCTCTGTCAGCTCATAACTAATCATCCTATTATTTTGGTCATGTCTTTTGCATTCTTGATTTACATCCAGAAATTAAAATAAAATTCAAATGTAAGTGAAATGTACTGTATTCTGGGACCAACGCAATGGAAATACTTTTATAATAATCAGTTGAATGTAATCAATATTAAATATTTAACCTATTAAATTTAAAATTTGAAGTCCACAACTACAGAAAGAAAGATACAAATAATTGATAATGATAATAAATAATAATAATAATAATAATAATAATAATAATAATAATAATAATAATAATAATAATAATAATATCATCATTGTAATAATGATGGAGAAGTGCATCAAAATACCTTCAGTGCTTTTCTTTATCAAGGTGTATGTGATATTGTTCTTCAGTCTACAACAGGACACAAAGACAGATGTAACATTGTGCGCTGTTATACTCCGCTGACTTCATTGGCATAGTTATACAGTAGCCTACATCATTATTTGGTCGGTCATGAAGCTACTTGGAAAAATCAGAACTTTTGTGATTGCGATTTAGCCTGAAATGTCAATTTAATGGAATTAAATAAATGCATTTAAATGATTTGAAGGAAAGCTGTTGTACTTTTATTGCAACACAAGTAAGATAGGCAGAGTGAGTTGGCCGTGCAGTTAGGGTCTTGCAGCTGTGAACTTGTATTCGTGAGATAGCAGGTTTGAATACCACTGACAGCAGTCCTGAAGATGGTTTTCCGTTGTTTCCCATTTTCAAACCATGCAAATGCTGGGGCTATACCTTAAGACCACGGCCGCTGTCTTCCCGTTCTCAGTCCTTTCCTGTCCCTCTGTCGCCGAAAACCTTTGATGCACTTAAAGAAGTAGCAAAAATAAAAAATAAAAATTGGCACATTCTGCAGAAAAACAAAATGAAACTGCTCTAATTTACCTCCAATACATTAAAGAAATTAATGTTCTTGTATTTAAAAAGAGTTCTCAAAAACATAAAAGAACAGTGCCATAGTATTGTTATTTCTAATCAGGAAAATTAACTTATAGACAGCTTCAAATCCACTTGTTCCATTCTCCTGGATACAACTAGTAATGTAAGATTCTGCCGATTTATCATAGTAATGCACATATATTGTTGATGTCGATGACATGATTCACAATTTATGTCGTTGAGAAGACTTTAGCCCAGTTTTGAAAGAGTAAGAGCCTGTACCTGGTTGTGCAGGCTGCTAAATATTAGTTTTTTAAACTTTATTATTTCAGATTCGCCTAGTTTTTTTTTTTTTTGCATCCTCTATGCTTTCAAGTGATAGAAAAGCCAGTTTTTTAGTAATATAGATCTGTCAAATTTACTGCTCTTTGAACTGAACATACCTCAAAGACAGAAAGTTGCTTTTCCACTAAGTTCACAGTAGACATTCAATATTACTTCTTACAGTATCGCGGCCGGACCTGATAACCTTTAAATGTTGCTTGCTAACTTCTGTAATTTTTGTTCAGTTATTTTGTGAGGAAGTCGTGTACTGCTCGGTCACCAGAACAGGGTCTGTTGCAGGACTGGGATCTTAAACACATCCGCCTGTACTGACTACTCCTCTGTTAGATTAAGAATATGTTAATACAGTACATTAGGTGTTATTCAACATGTTGTTTAACCAGTACTTCAGAACACTGCTTAATGAGTTAACTGTTAGCGTCCTCGACATGTTGTTTTACCAAATTCATATGGGCAAATGGGAGCTCATCTTTATTTTCCAGCCAACGAAAAATCAAGCTAAATCGCTGTTAATCCTGCAGGTGCATCCTGCACTAAACAGTGATTCGGTACTATAGGCCTATGTCAGGTGCATTTTCAGATTCGTAATTTTTAACGAGCCATATGTCTATGTTTGCGGTAAAGAAGTCTTGACAATATTAGAAACATGTAGTCCTATAAAACTAAAACAGTGAAATAAAATAAAATAAAATAAACTATACCATGCATTCATATTTTAAGCTCCTCACAGGTACACTTATCTGAGAAACAGTTCAATGTACTGTTATGTTTGTTGTGGGTATCCAGAGTTTGTATCTGCATGTGATATGAATTATTATATTTCAGTGTTAATCATTTTTTTTTTTCATATGCTATAAGTTTCATTTTTGATCCTTATTAACACCAGTTATGTATGATTTGGTTTTAAATGGTCCACCTATTCAATACACACACATGTGAATACAACTATATCTTAGTATCAGTTATATCCCAAATTTTTATTTTGGTACTAGTTTCGACCATTTTGGTCATCATCAGCCATCATAATCATTGGTACATAATTTAACACCGGAATCTGTCTAAAAACATGAACCCTAGATAAAATAAACACATGAAAACACTTTAAAAACACTTCAAATAAATCTGTGTAGTGATCTTGACAGTGTTACAGGTGTTACACACACCAGTATTAAATCAAGACTGTCATCGTTGATCCTGGCTACGCTACTGGTTCGAACCCCACTGTCAATAGCCTTGAAGATGGTTTTCTATAGCTTCCCATTTTTACACCTGGCAAATACTGGGGCTGTACCTTAATTAAGGCTACGGCCACTTCCTTCCAACACCTAGCCCATTCGTGTCCCAACATCACCGTCAATCTGTGTCGGTGCAACGTAAAGCAACTTGGAGAATATGAGAAATTTTACTTCTGGTGTTTATTCACTGTTATTCTATGTACTTGTCAATATGGACCAATTGCGAACCATTAAGGTTAAATTTGTCAAAATTTAGCCAAATCGATCTCTCATCAATTCGATTCAGTATCTCTTGATTTGTGATTTGATCTACCCATCTCATCTTCAGAATTCCTCTGTAACACCACATTCTAAAAGCTTCTATTTCCCTCCTTTATCTTTTATTAATTAGACTTAAGTCTTTAATTCAGAGTTCTTCTTCATGTTTCTTGCATATAAGACTTGCATTTCTTTTTGTATTTTGTATTTTAGTGTAATAGAAAGCTAAATCACACCCGACCAGAAAGAGTTTAGCCATTCAGAGAAAGTTTCAAACAGAAGGAGCTGAAATAAAAATTTTCAGTTGTAGATGCACACTTTGTTTTTAGTGACATTGTGCATTTCTTCTTAAATTTCTAATATTTTATGTAATATTTTCTTTTTTGTTTGAATTTTAAATACACAAGGACCTCGTTTATCCGGCCCTCATTAATCCGGATCTCCGGTTTATCTGGATCAAAAATAATAAAAAATTATTTTTACTTGTACAGTCTTTTACGGCGTCGACTCTTCTTGAATGTCTTTTCCACCAAGGATAGTTAACGACAGGAATGGGAAGTAATTCAGGTACGGTCTATCAATGGTACCGTCCCACTGTTCGCCTGGAATTGAGAAATGGAAACGGTGGAAAACCATTCCCAGGACGGCCAAGGTGGGATTCGAACCCCCGCTCTTCTGAATGCAACACACTATTAATTCACTGATGGTGAATTCGAAAATGAAACCAGCGGTCCATCAGAAGAAACAATGACTCACAGAGAAGCAACAATGCAGCTGGACAAACTGATGGCCTATCTAGAATCCTTGACTGAAACGACACCAGCAGAACTGTTGTTAGTAAAGCGTCTCCGTGATCGTGCTGCTCACAAAACGCTCTTCAAATGTAAAACAGAAAAAACTTGCACATTACTTTAGTGCATAAAACATAGTCATAAATGTACGAAAAGTGTTCTGATATTTTTTGTACAATTGGAAAATGTGTTACTGTATAACTTGTGTTAATAGATTGTATAACATGTACGTTATTTGTTTTTTAGTGTTTTCCAGATTATGTGGATTTTTGATAATCCGGATCAGTTCTGGTCCCACTTAATCCAGATAAACAAGATTCTTGTGTATTTTATTTAGATGACAATTCTTATACATTAATTATAACTTATTTAGAGTAATATCATTTTTAATTCTTTATGTAGGTGGCATTAAATCTGCAAATTATTAGTTGTAATGTTTGTACGTTGATGAAGAGAATAATTGAGGTTCTAGAAACATATACAACATTTTATTAATATAGATTAAATAACTTTTAAGGTAATGACGAGGTGGACATAGATCTTTACCAGTAATTTTCAGTGGTGTACTAGAACCATGGTTTGATGTGAAAGGCTGGTTTCTTCGAATTTGCTTCCATGTGAGGGCCATAATACTTCAGCAACGTTGATTAGACTCTCTCTGTTGAATTTGCCTTTAGAAAAAAAAAATGGCTTTCTATTTCTGGCTATTTTTAAAGTCATCTTCTACTGGGGTAATGCTGACTTGTCTTGTATCTCTTCCTGTAACAGTATGAAAATGAGAGACAAATAAAAATTACCAATCATATTGTTTGTAAAGGAGCCTCCATGGCTCAGACGGCAGCGCGTCTGCTTCTCACTGCTGGATACCGTGGTTCAAATCCCGGCCACTCCATGTGAGATTTGTGCTGGACAAAGCGGAGGCGGGACAGGTTTTTCTCCGGGTACTCCGGTTTTCCCTGTCATCCTTCATTCCAGCAACTCTCTCCATTCTCATTTCATAGCATCTATCACACATTAATATAAATTACTTTGGGAGTGGCGATCCCATCGTAAAAACAGCCTATATCTGATTCATTCATTACATCCCTGACCCGGTCAAAGACTGGAAAACAGGTTGTAGGTTTTCATTTTCATTGTTTGTAAAATAAACACAGGAATGAAAACTAAAATATGAATAAAAAATCAGTAAGTACTAAATACATAAAACAAAACATTCGGACACTGTTGAATTTCCACTCACTTTCGCCCGACAAAAAAAAAAAATCATCAATATCAGAGAAAGAATATTATTTTTTTTATAGAAGCACATGTAGGTGGTTTACTTGTTAAAATTACGTAAGATACAAACTAATGATGTATAATATTCAAACATATTAGAAAAAGAATAAGATTTCTTAAGTTTATTTGTAAACAATTAATTAGTGAATACATTGTCAGCATTTTCTTTAAGTGTTGTTTCATTAGCTTTGTGCTCTGTCAACTTCGTATTTCTTTCTTTGTCAGGTATCAGTCACTACTGATATGCATTTTGGGCAGTCACCCAGGTTGCAGATTCCCCATCTGTTGTTTTCCTAGCCTTTTCTTAAATGATTGCAAAGAAATTGGTAATTTATTGAACATCTCCCTTGGTAAGTTATTCCAATCCCTAACTCTCCTTCCTATAAACTAATATTCACCCCAATTTGTCCTCTTTGTGGCAGTATAAAGACATCAGTGGGAATGGATTGAAATTTTATTGTATTAAAAATTATTTTTTGTTGGATAAGATTTTATTCTGTTTAAACTTTTGGACTCGGAAGAATTGTTTCAATCTCGTAAACCTGGATCTATCCAGATCATTTTAAATTCTGTTTTACAAACTCTTATTTATGGGTTGTATAAAAATTATCATTAATCTGTGAATTTTATTTTTTCGTTTTTGATCTAATTATGTGTCACCGTGTACTATACTACACGTGCAGTTCTGGAAGTGCATTTCCTGTTGCATAAATGAAGACTTTTCTCGAACTGTGATAGCAAGAAAGAAGAGACTTTTGATTGGAGAAAATAAGAGTAAATGTAATTGGTGAGTGTGGAAGTCGAAGGTGAATTTTGCATTCTGATTGGTTCTGTTTGCACCATTTCCTGTTTCTCGATCTTACTCTGCCTCTTCAGTGGGAGCAAGGTAGCATCTGGTCTTTGATCATCTGACCATCTTAGCGAGCAGACGTGCTTGTCCTTCGGTCCCCTCGTGGGAAACCCGGTCTCAGGGTAAGCACTGATTCTATGTTTATTTCGGTTTTTAACTTCATTCAAATGTGATAATTTATCTTTTTCTGTTGCAGGAGTTTGCCCTCGAGTTTCACGTTCACTGATAAATTTATCGAAATAACTTCGCTTCTCAGCTAAGATCATATAATATTTGTTTGGAGGCAATACCCTTTTTCTTAACTTGTAGTGTGTTGTAATTATCCCTCAGGTTTGCTTCCCGGTATTTCTGTGTCACCTTGGATATGCACCGAAAATCTATGGACATTACCTGAGGAGTTATAGATGATGATGCAAGTTTACTGTATCTCTGTATTTGGTTTTATTTCTATACTTGTGTTGAATGGGACTAGCCCTCATTTTAGTCAACATGTATCGTCGGATTAGTGTAACTATAGGTTTAAATTTAGTGATTAAATTTCTTTTAGCGAACTGCGCATGTCTGCAGGCATGCTTAATAGTGATATCAACTATTGCTGCATATAAACACATCCAAACATTGGGAGTCAGTGCTAGGAAACATAATATGATTTCTGCTATGCAAAAACGGCTTGTGGAGTGTTTCAGGGGTGGGCTAACACAGGTTTCCTCAGACCTCTGTCAGGTCTTTCTAGCAACTGATATTCCTCTCTTTAAGCTCAACAATTTGAGACTTGAGAAATTTCCTTCACAAATACACCAATGAACATATTAAAGATGAAAGCACTTTACGCAAAACGTATGCCAGCCAGTGTTATGAGAAAGTAATGTCCATTATTCAGAAGTCTTTAAGAAATCAATATGTGTGAGTTAGTGTTGATAAAACAATGGACTCTGAAGGTCATTTCGTAATGAATATACAGTGGAACCTCGGATTGCGAGTAACTTGGTCTACGAGTGTTTTGCAAGATGAGCAAATATTTTAAATAAATTGTGACTTGATAAGCGAGTGAGGTTTCACACTACGAGCGTCACGTGTACATACGTTTCCACCTCCCCGGTGCCTTTGTTTTCCCCTCCCCTTGCCACTCTCTTTCCTGGGAAAGTGTGTGTAATCATTTCCCGCTCTGGACTTCAGTTGGCGTGCCTCGCTCACACAGTCAACACCGTACGAGTGAACATGTTTTGTTTCTGTCATCTGTGATATAACTGTTATGCAACGATGGGCCCTGTGAACGAAAAGAAGGCTAAAAAGGAATTCGGTTGGAAGAAGGAGATGATTACAGTAGATGAGTCTGTTCAGTGACAATTCAATGTCACATTTTCGTGAAATCCTCAAAAAGAGGCAAAAGCAACAGTCATTTGACAGGTTCCTCGTTAAAGTTGCACGAAAAGAAAACACTTCCAATGAGCCAACCGATAGCAGTGATTCCGTTAGTGAAATTCGTGCTACACAGTAACTCTTCTCATGTCATCTCCCGTCTCCCTCACACCACCAATGATTCTATTGTAAGGTAAAGTGCAGTTTAATTGTTTTACGTTATATTTTGTTTTAGAAATGTTATGCGAATAAATGTTTTTATGTTGTGGACGAATCATCCGAGTTTCAATAGTTTCTTACGGGAAAATTTGCTTTGATATACGAGCGATTTGGATTACGAGCATGTTGCCGGAACGAATTATGCTCGCAGTCCAAGGTTCCACTGTAGTAGTTAGAGCCCTCAGTAAAGAACAGCCACCTACACCATATCTTCTTTATGTAGGACAGTTAGAGGTCACTAACACCACAGCAGTAATGCAGTTTGTGATTGATTCAATGAAATTGTTGTGGCCTGATGGTATTAGATATAAGTGTCCTCATGGCAATGGACACAGCTGTTTGCATGATTAAATCACAGACAATGTTAAAAAGTATTTTCTCTAGTTTAATTCACTTAACAGGTCTCGCACTTGGACTCCATTGCATAGCAGAGATTATTCGTTCATGCTATCCGTTAGTGGGCAAGTAGTATTGTCTGTTAAGAAAATATTGCAAAATCTCCATCACAGGTTCGGATATCCAGAACAATAGCATCTGATACTCCCTTACTACTACAACCTATTGAAATGTGCTGGGAGAATCGTGGCTTGAGGCGGCGCTCTATTATTCTAAATATTTATCGAAAATGAGAGAAGTTGTATAAGCATTAGATCCTAATGATGCAGCATCTATTGAGCTGGATCAGCAAACTTTCAAGCAGAGAATTAAAAAGTAACTTTGTGTTTATAACAGCTTATTTTCATTGTATTCCTAAAACTATTATATCACTCGAAGCAATTGGATTCCTTTACAGCAGTCATTTGCAAAATTTGACAAAACCATGTCCACTTTAAAAACCAATCAAAGGGTTGCAGGAGAAACGGTGAAACAGGAAGTAACAAACATTCTCTCCAAAAATCCTAGGTATAATGTGCTGCTTGAAATTGTAGATGTTCTAGAAGGCAATGCACCCACAACACCAACAAAACAATCAACATCTACAGAATGGTTAGCAGAATGTTGAATACTCCTGTCAGTTCATGCGATGTAGAATGGGTTTTCTTGTGCTGCGAAGCTTTGCTGAAGGACAACAGTCAAAGATTGACCATGGAAAGCATTTGTCACTCCCTAGTTTTTAACTGCAATTACTGCAATTACCGATGGAGTAATGACATAAGTTACAGATAATGATTTTATTTTATGGAAATAAGCTCTAATTGATGACTCATATGTTGTTGCATAATTAGGTACATTTTAGGGCATAAATGCATACATATTTATACAGTATTTAGGGCATGAACTTCCGATCCCTAAATATAATACACAGAATGGCAATAGCAACTCAATTAGCGCTCCAGGCAGAGACAAGCAGCACTACAGCCGCCATGATGTTGTTTTTTTTTGCTAGGGGCTTTACGTCGCACCGACACAGATAGGTCTTGTGGCGACGATGAGATAGGAAAGGCCTAGGAGTTGGAAGGAGGTGGCCGTGTCCTTAATTAAGGTACAGCCCCAGCATTTGCCTGGTGTGAAAATGGGAAACCACGGAACACCATCTTCAGGGCTGCCGATAGTGGGATTCGAACCTACTATCTCCCGGATGCAAGCTCACAGCCGCGCGCCTCCCGCCATGATGTAAATGTACTAGCTGACTAGAGCGGTCTGGAGCTGTCTGAATAATCTTGCACGTATGTAAAGTTCATCGTTGATTAAAAGTCATTATTTAATATGGCTTTATTTATTGTAGCATGAATATGCCTGCATTCTGTTCTGCTTGTTTCTGTTCAAACAAAAGCTGCCAAATGGCATAAGTTAATTCTTTTCTATTACAAGAAGGCTACATTGAAAGATCTTCTTAAGTTTCATCATTGTAATGCATAAATTCTCGCCACAGGTTTCTTCTAAAAGACAAAGAGGTGACTATACAGTGTGTGAATAACATGAGAAATGTGGTATCTCAAGCAACACAGATCAGAACATTTTGAAGAGCACTGTATTTATTTAGTTAATGACAGGGGACGTTTGCTGACCAAGCAGTACCAATATCTTCAAGTTCCCACCCCATTTACAAAGAAATCACAGCAGCAAAAAGTCTGCTCAAGAAACAAGTGTTGGAAGAGACGACCAACATCTCTCAAACTTGAGAGTCCCAAAAACCTTTGGAGGATGAGCAGAGTGGAAACTGAAAGTAACAAAACATATTGTAGTCAGTCAGGAAAAGCACATTCTGACTTGTTGACACGTCATAAATGGATTAAACACAGGGGTTTGTGAATCGGGATCGGAAATGCAATAAACTAAACTCATGTCCTCATTCCAAGGTGGTGCAGTTCTTTTTAGGCACACCTCAAATGGAGGTGAGCTTCATGTACCATTTCAACTACATACCAGCCCTTCTGCCATTCTTAAATTTCTGGCAGTACCGGGAATCGAACCTGGACCTCTGAGGACGGTAGTTAATAGTGCTAAACGTTAAGCTACGGAGCCAGGAGTTGGAAATGAAATGATGGGGATGAATTTCAATGGGAATATTTCTGTAGATTAGTTTCTCTACAGGAGAGGAAAGGTTTACATGCAGCTAATAAATTAAGGCAATGTTATACACTTCCTTTTTTAACAATTCGCTTTACATCGCACCAACACAGATAGGTCTTACGGCGATGAAATGTCATATACAATGCCGAACTAAAAAAAAATGGAAGTTTTTCTTGCTGCAGAAACTTTAAACAATTCCATTTCAAAGACTGTGGAATTCTGCTTTTATTTAGGAACAAAGGAATTCAAAGGCAGTGAAATGACAGTGAAGTTTGTAAAATTTATGGAATTAATATTCTGAACTCTTGCCACCCAATGGGGAAAGGGATGAAGCGTCCTCTTTCTAAAAAAATAAGGACTGTCGTGAACTGAAATTCAGGACAGATTGAGGACTTGGGTTTGAATTACAGATTGTCAAAGCTTAAGAACTTGTATTCTAAAACCCTTTACAACTTACATAATTTTACGCTTTTGACACCATTTAACTTCAAAGTCTCTCTTCAAGTCTATACAATATATACAAAAATATTTCTCACTAGTACGATACTTAGCTCGGAGACTTAGCAGATTTTCGTTCTTCTTTTCTTCCGTCTTCTGCGCTGGGTCCCTTGGAACCCTCTGTTGCTACAGTGAGTCGGAGCCCCTTCAGTTAAGGAATGATGCTGGTCTGTTTTCCGCCTGAGCTACTGAAATTCCACCACCCAACTGAATATCAGTGTGAAAACCCTGTGAATGTCTACTAACGAAGTGGCAATTAAGTTCAAAAGTCTACTACTGCTCTGACTTGCTAATACTTTTAGCCAACTCTACTACACACGCGCGCACACACACACACACACACACACACACACACACACGCACACACACTTGTATCTCCATTAAGTTCTACCAACACTCCTAATAGGCCTCCCTAGCCGTCCATCTACCAGCTCGCGCACGGGCAGCGTCTCCGACTGATATCTTTATCTTTTCCTCTACTTGGTTACCTTTCACCACAACTACCTGTAAACATCACAGTAACACTGTTCTCTGATTGGTTCCTTTGTATGGAATCCTCCCATACGTTGGAACTCTGCATGTTCCAGAACATTTTCAAAATTTGCTTTGTGCTCCTCACTAGGCATACATGACACCAATAACGTACATTTCCACTATTATTACTCACCTACCGGGCGAGTTGGCCGTGCGGTTAGGGGTGCGCGGTTGTGAGCTTGCATCCAGGAGATAGTGGGTTCGAATCCCACTGTCGGCAACCCTCAAGATGGTTTTCCGTGGTTTCCCATTTTCACACCAGGCAAATGCGGGGGCTGTACCTTAATTAAGGCCATGGCTGCTTCCAACTCCTAGGGGCTGATGACTTTCGATGTTAGGCCCCTTAAAACAGCAAGCACCAACTCCTAGGCCTTTCCTATCCTTCATCGCCATAAGACCTATCTGTGTCGGTGTGATGTAAAGCCACTAGCAAAAAAAAGAAGAATTACTCACCTATGTCCTCGGACCATATAAACTATGCTTCTTCCACTCTCAAATGTACACAACATGTCTTTTGTAAGATTGCCTCACTGCCAGGCTTGCTACCAACTCCAGCTCAGTGTAGAAAGAGGTCTGGAATATTTTGAAAATATTCCAGACCTCTACTTTTTAAATGTTCTTTCTTTTACTTAACATTATTTTGTTTTCAACACCATTATTTATGAATTATACAGGTTCTCCTATAATTTCCCATTATATTACATGTATTCCATATACCTGCTACTCCTCTCATCGCAGGCTTTGTACCTTGGAGGTCACGGATTTGACTACCATTTGAGTCCGTTCGCTCGCTCCTTCATATGAGGGAGGCACATCGTGAACCCCCTTCACGACTGGACCTAGTTGTTAGATAGATGTAGCTAATGAATCCGTCAGTTATGTGAAGAAATTGAAACTTCAAGGTGGTACACCTGTACACAAGTCAAACAGAAGAGTTTCAATAAGTGGATTTATTATTGATTTGTTAAGTGTTTTTTAAAAAATATTTTTTACAAGTTGCTTTATCAGCAAATATGTTGGTAGATGATCTGCCTAGTCAATACTATTTATTATTTACCTTTCACCTTAACATCTAGTACATGTTTTGAGAATATTTATGCATTCTCTTCCTCAGCTAGTGGATTAAAATTCAGTATACAATAAGACCTGATAAAATAGGGGGGCCCCCATTAAAAATTCACAACTATGACCATTACAATGTAACATTTAAAAAATTTGGATGGTAAAAAACATGGAATTAAATCCCATCTTGTCATGTACAAATAAAAACACAATATAGTAATGTCTGATTAAATATTGAGTACAGCATCTTATGGTGATACGAGTTCACAGTATCCTTGATCTTGCAATGCTATCTTGTGAAGTTTAAATAAAGTTAAGAATAAATGAAATTGCATTAAAACTTGAAGTCTTGCCGATATCCACCGTTAATAGGTGTTAAAATAATGTCTATATGAATTAAAATATTGAACACAGCGTCGTACATTGATGTGAGTTTACAGTGTCCTTGGAGTTGTAATACTAACTTGTGAAGTTCAATTGGATTTGTATAAGAATAAATGAAGTTGCATTAAAACTAGAAGTCCTGCCGTTATCTTCGATTAATGGGTGTATTATGCAGCCAGGTTGAAATAAAGTTAAAATGGTCTGTAAAAAGGAAAGGAAATAGAAATTAACAAAAAGGCTCCGACATGAACAAAATGAGAATACAATGGGCCAAAAATATTAAACCTTTCCAGTGTGTTGATGTAAATATTACGTGTGGCGTGCATATGTTGAAGAGATGTGAAAGCAACTGGTGTTGTACGGCAGCTGGATGCGGAATTATATTGGGATGCGCGGTGGTTGTAATTCATATCACTCATATCACCATAAGACACTGTACTCAATATTTAATCAGACATTACTATATTGTGTTTTTATTTGTACATGACAAGATGGGATTTAATTCCATGTTTTTTACCATCCAAATTTTTTAAATGTTACATTGTAATGGTCATAGTTGTGAATTTTTAATGGGGGCCCCCTTATTTTATCAGGTCTTATTGTATACTGAATTTTAATCCACCAGCTGAAGAAGAGAATGCATAAATATTCTCGAAACATGTACTAGATCTTAAGGTGAAAGGTAAATAATAAATAGTATTGACTAGGCGGACCATCTACCAACATATTTGCTGTTATTAAGTCAATACGGATCCAATACTGGCCACTATGGTCAAGATTATTAAAAGTTGCTTTATGTCGCACCGACACAGATAGGTTTCACGGTGTTGATGGAATAGGAAAGTGCTAGGAGAGGGAAGGAAGTGGCCATGGCCTTAAGGTACATCCCCGGCATTTGCGTGGTATGAAAATGGGAAATCATGGAAAACCATCTTCAGGGCTGCCGGCAGTGGGGTCAAACCCACCATCTCCCAAATGCAAGCCCACAGCTGCTGCACACCCATAACCACACTGCCAATTCGCTCAGTCGTGTTAAGTGTAAAGGAACTGACAGATATATATCTGGGCAGATGATGTACCTCTTAGTTATTTACTTACAAAATGTTAAGCCAGGAACAATTTAGAATTTCTCTTCTTGTCCATATGTAATAGGGGAGGAAATGGAAATAATTCCAATGCAGAGCAGTTCAGATCAATATACAGTTTACTGGGACAGATTGACCCATTGATGACTGCAAATTGTGTAAACCATGAGTAAGTTACGTGCTTCTCAAGAACACACTTCTACTGATCATGATTACTGTGCTGCAGATTACAAGTCACTCATCAAGTCCTCTGAAAATGTTGTTCAGTACATAGCAGTAAATGCCATCTGTGAGATGGGAAAGAAGATTATCTGACATGACTGTTTGAAGGCTATGTTTGCTCATCATTCTGAAGAGTGGAAATGCCTTATTGCCTTGAAAAATGTAAAACATAGTTTTCTTTTTTTTTTATTTTTTTATCCAGCTCGTGATGTGAAATGAAGCTACATGGCTGAAAAAATTTTCCTGAAAATAAAAGTCACAAATTAGACTGGATGACAGCTATTGCACAAAAACTGAAAAGAGAGACTCTAAGGCAGATGTACACCAAATTAATACTTTTCAAGGGACAATGAATCAGAGTTAGAAAATACTTATTGGTTCATGTTCAGAGCTGTTTAGAATCGATAAATGTAAAATTCATATTACTTATTGTAAATTATACATCCATATTTCCATAGAAAGGTTTCCTTTGATATGTATGATAATTCTGTAAAGTGGTTTTTAATTTTTCTGGCTGTTTAAATATACATCCTAATCCATAATCTTGTACCATAGGCCTAAACTGTTCTGTATGTTGATAAATTGGAGATGGCTGGATATCTCCACATCTTTGCAATAAAACACTTATTGATTTAATCATTTTCATTGGTATATTGCTTCATTCAAATACAGACTGTTATGTATTTTGTTTTCTACTTACAAGCTTAATGTGCTTGTTAGTCTACACTATGATTCTGTAAGGAAAACTTATATGCATCCAATAGTTACATTTTCCATGCAAGCAGTGTTCATATATTCTCATCAACAACTCAAATAATCTGTAAATGTTACACCTAATGAATATGATCTGTGTGATCCCGCTCTGTTCCGTGCTCCGCCTACTGAGGAACATTTAAGAAAGTGTGGACACCAGTTCAACTTTCTTCATAGATGGCAGTGTGATATATTCTAGCTCATTGGTACTCTCACCACATCAACACAGTAATTAAAACTGAGAGGACTTTTCCTCTTGGTGAAACTTACAACCTGACTTTTCATCCCATTTAACATCATACTATTTTCTGCTGTCTATCTCGCAACATTGTCTGCATCCCGCTGCAGTCGCTCACAATCCTGTAACACATTTACTACTCTGTACAGTATAACAACATCTGCGAATAGCCTTATCTGTGATTCCAAGTCTGTACTCAAATCATTTATAGATATAAGAAAACATAGAGGTCCAATAATACTGCCCTATGGGACACACGTTTGAGGAAGTGGAAAGGATAGTAAATAACTCCATTGTCATAAAGCAGCAGGAATACATACAATTAGACCTGATTTGGTTAAGTATAGTAGAAAGGCAGGGATGAAATTGCTTCATAGAATAATAAGATTGATGATGATGATGATGATGCTTGTTGTTTTAAGGGGCCTAACATCGAAGGTCATCGGCCCCTAATTAATAAGATCACAGCCTTGTCTAACCCCTGTAAGTAGCCTGAACCAAGAACTCACTCTACCATCAATTCTCACTGAAGCCCAATTGTCAACATAAATGCCTTTGATTGATTTTAATAATCTACCTTCAATTCCATAGTCCCCCAGTATACTGAACATCTATTCCCTTGGTACCCTGTCATGTGCTTTCTCTAGATCTACGAAACGAACACAACTGCCTATTCCTCTCGTAGCATTTTTTTCAATTACCTGGCGCATACTGAAAGTCGGATCCTGACAGCCTCTCTGTGGTCTGAAACCACACTGGTTTTTGTCCAACTTCCTCTCAACCACTGATCGCACCCTCCCTTCCAAGATGCCAGTGAATACTTTGCCTGGTATATTAATCAATGACCGGGCGAGTTGGCCGTGCGCGTAGAGGTGCGGCTGTGAGCTTGCATCCGGGAGATAGTAGGTTCGAATCCCACTATCGGCAGCCCTGAAGATGGTTTTCCATGGTTTCCCATTTTCACACCAGGCAAATGCTGGGGCTGTACCTTAATTAAGGCCACGGCCGCTTCCTTTCAACTCCTAGGCCTTTCCTATCCCATCGTCGCCGTAAGACCTATCTGTGTCGGTGCGACGTAAAGCCCCTAGCAAAAAAAAATGTTAATCAATGAGGTACCTCGATAGTTGTTGCAATCCTTCCTATTCCCATGCTTATAGATAGGTGCAATTACTGCTTTTGTCCAATCCGAAGGTACCTTACCAACACTCCACGCTAATTTTACTACTCTACGAAGCCACTTCATCCCTGCCTTCCCACTATACTTCACCATTTCAGGTCTAATTTCATCTATTCCTGCTGCCTTATGACAATGGAGTTTATTTACCATCCTTTTCACTTCCTCAAGCATAATTTCACCAACATCATTTTCCTCCTCCCCATGAGCTTGGCTGTTTGCAGCACCACCGGGATGATTTCCTTTTACATTGAGAAGATGTTCAAAATATTCCCTCCACCTCTCCAGTGATTCCCTGGGACCTATTATGAGTTCACCTGAATTACTCAAAACACTGTTCATTTCCTTTTTCCCTCCCTTCCTAAGATTCTTTATTACTGTCCAGGAAGGTTTCCCTGCTGCTTGACCTAGCCTTTCCAGGTTATTACCAAAATCTTCCCATGACTTCTTTTTGGGTTCAGGAACTATTTGTTTCGCTCTGTTTCTTTCATCTACGTACAAATCCCTGTCTGCCTCGGCCCTTGTTTGGAGCCACTTCTGATAAGACTTCTTTTTATGTTTACAGGCTGCTCTCACTTCATCATTCCACCAAGATGTTCGCCTTTCCTCATCTTTACACACAGTTGTTCCTAGGCATTCCCTTGCTGTTTCTACTACATCATTTCTGTATGCCACCCATTCACTTTCTATATCCTGAACCTGCTTACTGTCTACCGTTCGAAACTTCTCACTAATCATATCCATGTATTTCTGTCTAATTTCCTCGTCCTGGAGATTTTCTACCCTTAGTCGTTTGCAGACAGTTTTCACTTTCTCTACCCTAGGCCTAGAGATACTTAGTTCACTACAGATCAGATAGTGGTCTGTATCATCGAAAAATCCGTGAAAAACTCGAACATTCCTAACAGATTTCCTGAATTCAAAGTCTGTTAAGATATAGTCTATTATGGATCTGGTACCCTAGCCTTCCATATGTAGCGGTGAATAGCCTTATGCTTGAAGAATGTATTTGTAACAGCTAAACCCATACTAGCACAGAAGTCCAGCAAACGCTTCCCATTCCCATTAGTTTCCATATCTTCCCCACATTTACCAATCACCCTTTCGTATCCTTCAGTTCTATTCCCAACTCTCGCATTGAAATCGCCCATTAGCACTATTCTATCCTTGCTGTTGACCCTGACCACGATGTAACTCAGTGCTTCATAAAACTTGTCACCTTCATCCTCATCTGCACCCTCACATGGTGAATACACGGACACAATTCTTGTCCTAATTCCTCCAACTGACAAATCTACCCACATCATTCGCTCATTTACGTGCCTAACAGAAACTATCTTGCGTGCAGTGGTATTCCTGATAAAGAGCCCTACCCCAGACTCTGCCCTTCCCGTTCTAACACCCGTCAGGTACACTTTATAATCTCCTATCTCTTCCTCATTATCTCCCCTTACCCGAATATCACTTACTCCTAGCACATCAGGATGCATCCTCTTTGCTGACTCAGCCAGTTCTACCTTCTTTCTTCCATAAGCCCCATTAATATTGATAGCTCCCCATCGAATTCCATTTCGTTCGCCAAGTTGTTTCCAAGGAGTCCCTCGCCTGTCAAATGGGAGTGGGACTCCATTACTCCCATAGGTCCGAGCCTTGCTTAAAATGTTCTGAGCTCGGTAAATTCATAAAGCAGGATGCTACCCTACTTGCACATAGTCCAATTGGGGATCTCTCCTCTAACGGGTTATGGACCGCCGGTGAATTGTATAGTCCTAGCCGCCTGAGCACAAGGAGGGCCACGACTCAGAATATGTCCAAGATGCCCACTCCCATTCCACAGCAACTGGTATCCCGACTCTCAGGACCACCTACTAGGCCACTCAGCCGTTGCCCATGGTTAACGAACTAGGACGTGACTACAGTAACCCTCAAACATGAACCATCATATAAAATAGACATTATTAACTTTTTCCTTTCATTTTTTGCTACAAATTTTTAAAACCATGTTTCACTGATAGATCTTGATTTTTTTATATCCTCAATATAATTCATGCTAGCTGAGAATTTAATATTCTCTTTATGTTTCAGGCCCCTGAGGTAATTATGTCATTACAGTATGATGCCAAAGCTGACCTGTGGAGTCTCGGTACTATTGTTTTTCAGTGCCTGACAGGGAAGGCTCCTTTCCAGGCCCAGACACCACAGGCACTGAAGCAGTTTTATGAGAAAAATGCAAACCTTGCCCCAAAGTGAGTATTTCAGTTCATGTATTTCTTTTCTGAACTCAATATTCTTTCATTTGTACACAATCCCTTTGTATACTCAGTTGCTGCAGAATGTTATTACAGGTCACATCTATTTTGAGTGATGAATCATATATGTTAACTTGATTAGTATGTGTTTAATATTTAAAGTGTGGTCATATTTCTAATTAGAATTCCAGTAGGAACTTCTCCAGAATTAGCTGATCTACTGCTGGGACTTTTAAGGCGTAATGCTCGGGATCGAATGCCGTTCGATAGTTTCTTTAACCATCCATTCCTCCAGCGTCTCCCTGAGCCTGTTTCTTCAGCACCTACACCACCGGCATCATGCCCTCTACCAGGTATTAAGCATGTTGTGTAACTGTGTTACATTTCTCCTCCCCCTCCCTTTTTTTCTGTGCTTAGTTTAGTTACTCATTTTTAATTTGACGTAATTCCTTTTGTGAGTTATCATTGTTTCTGTACAAGGAATTTCAGTTATATATTCTTTTCGACTGTAGTTACTCATGGGCTTGTTATAAATATTACTGTGTTGTTGTGATTGCTTCCTTCAGTATGATGCATTAACCTATAATTCCATGGCTTTCACATTGCTATTTACAGATGTTAGCACATAACTGATTGACACCTGCTGCTGAAAAAGGGGGATCTGGAATATGGGTTAACATTTTTCTGGTGACATGCTTATTTCTTTTCTGTCCTTAGCATGCATTTTGCTCTGCTTTTCTTTTTCTATTTTGGAATAATATGCTATTACTTGTTCAGAACTGCATCCTATTATAAGTCGCATGTGTGTGTGTGTGTGTGTGTGTGTGTGTGATATCTGAAGCCATCTCTTTCAGTTTTGACTCAGTTGATTAGGTTCTTCAGTCTGCTGAAACTAATTTCAAACAGCAAAAATTATAAAATACCTGAAAAGAAACAAGTTACGGTAGAAGTCCGCCATAGCGAGTACGGTATATAAGGAGAACCCCGGTATAATATCAGATCTTTTTCTGTCCCTTCAAAATTCCTATATTAAACTGTGTAATATCCTTCTGTTACAGCGAGAGCCTTATTACTGATGCATCTGTTATTACAAGCGATTAAGCACGCGCGATTTTTTCCGGTACCGATATTTATGCGCCCAGCCATTATACTGCATGCGATCTTCAGTATTGTTTCCTCGCTATGTCCACTAGCAAGCTCTTTCGTCGTCATTCGAAAGCAATGTCGGATGATATAGATGCTGATCCCCATAGGGAATCAGAAATATTTGTTCCGAATGAGTAAATTTATAATACCAATAATGTCCAATAATGGACCATTTATATTGGTATTAGCAATGTTGGAGTCGATTAGTAATACCCATCGACTGCTGTTCCGTAAAGAAAAAGGGAAATGAAAGAGAAGAACATGTTTTCATAATAAGTGTGTAAATGTGTCCGATAGCACTTGTTAACTTGTTAAGAATAAAGGCTGAGGTAAACGATCACTTAATTTTAATGCTAAATACTTTAAGTAAGAATGGGATGCACCTCAAGATATGGCAGAGTGAATAATTGATTTCAGAGGTTAGTTAATATTTTTTCACATCGGTTTAAATTTCCGAAAGGCTATTATCATGTAAATTTATAGCGAGAAGGTTATCACTTTTCTACTGGCGCTTGATATATGTTTTCATGGTATACATGTGGTTAAGTTAGGTTAGCTGACGCTGTTTGAATAAGAAAGATGAAGCATTTGCCATAAAATGCGACCTTCAGTACAGTATCATTTTCTCACTGTGCACTTGCGAGCTCTCTTGTCGACATTTGAAGCCGATGTTAGAGTCTATTAGTATTACCTGTCAACTGCCGTTCCGTAAAGAAAATCAGACATGAAAGCGGACAACATGTTTTAGTAATAAATACACAAATAAAATAGTGATTGTAGTTGTTGTTAATTCATTAGAAATAAAGGCTAAGTAAATGATCGCTTAATTTTAATACTCTACACTAAAATTAAGTAAAAATGCAATACTGTTACACCTCAAGAAATGGCAGAGCTTATCACTGACTTTAGAGGTTAGTTTATATTTTCTCGCGTCAGATTACATTTCGGCGAGGCTATTCCCATGTAAATTTATAGCGAGATTTGATCAATTCTCTACTTGCGCTTGGAACATATAGTACAGTGAAGTTAAGTAAGGTGACGCTGTTTGAATAAGAAAACAAACATTTACCACAAATTGCTGTTGATCATCGAACTATCGTTTTCTCCCTGTGTACACTTGCGAGCTCTCTTGTCGACATTCAAAAACGATATCGGAGTCGATTAGTAATTGCCCGTTGACTGCTGTTCTCTAAAAGGAAATTCAAAAAGAAAGCGGATAACACGTTTTCATAATAAATGCGTAAGTGACGTCTCCAATAGCAGTTATTAACTCGTTTGAAATAAAGGCTGAAGCAAACGATCGCTTAATTTTAATGTTATATACTGAAATTAAGTAGTAATATGATTCACCTCAAGGTATGACAGAGTAAATCACTGATTTCAGAGGATAGTTTATATTTTCTTGCACCGAGCTTGATAGCTGCAGTCGCTTAAGTGCGGCCAGTATCCAGTATTCGGGAGATAGTAGGTTCGAAACCCACTGTCGGCAGCCCTGAAAATGGTTTTCCGTGGTTTCCCATTTTCACACCAGGCAAATGCTGGGGCTGTACCTTAATTAAGGCCACGGCCGCTTCCTTCCCACTCCTAGCCCCTTCCTGTCCCATCGTCGCCATATGACCTATCTGTGTCGGTGCGACGTAAAGCAACTAGCAAAAAAAAAATATATATTTTCTTGCGTCTAATTACATTTTGGAATATTCCCATGTAAAATCATAGCAACATGGTTATCATTTATTTGCATGTGCTTGAAATGTTTTCATGATGCATATGTGGTTAGGCTAGGTGACGCTGTCTGAAGAAGAAAACTAAATCGTTTGCCACAGAGGCCTCTGGAGTGACATTATATTTTTTCAGAATGAAATTAAACATATACTTCTACGTAGTATCGGATTTTGAAAAATAACAAACGAGTAAGCCTTAGTGTGGATATCATCCACAAAAATGCAGTTTTGAACAGCCAGATTGCCATTTCATACCAATTTTAATGTGTATGGGTCCCCCTCCCTGGCTTTTACGAATAATCTAATATAACGACAATTCACTATAACGAGTAAATTTATTGCTGTTATGAATTCTCGCTATAAGAGACTTCTACTGTCATTCATTTTCTTTTTTTTTTCTTTTATCAGCTGCTGAAGTTAGCTCGGAGGTCCGTCCACTGGCGAAGTTCTTTTCTTTGATTGGTGCTCTCAAGCTTGTCTTAAGCAATGTGCAGATAGCCTAGCAAACCCCACATGAATTCATCCACGATGTGATCTGATGGGCTAACTTGAGCAGCTGAAAAAATGATAACTGCGCGAGATATCTCAACCCTCTAATTCCCATACGCCCAGTTCACATTGTTTCTGACCACCCTATACGTGCAATTAACAACATTTAATATACTGACCAATTAAAAATTGAATTTGAATTTCTGTTGGCGGCCTATAGCAAATACAACTACAACTTCTATAATCAGGTTGGTCAGGAGTGCAGTTCAGTAAGGAGGGGCTGATAACAGCCAAAGAGCACACTACGGTGTAATTAAGAAATTATGTTAGACGATGTCCACCTGTGACTGTTTCTTGGTGGATGCAGTATTTTTGCATCTGTTTTATGATACGGGCCACAGAAGTCTGTCTCATTTTTTACTATGACTTTATGGAATCTCCTGAGACACGAGTGGTTCTGAGTAATGAAACCCGGTGAGGAAAGCAATGACATACTACTCCACTCCCCATGTTGCCTAGTATGCCTCTGCCTCTGTGTGACACTGCCATCAGGTTTTGTGGTGTCCTTGTTACTGCATATACTTTTCTTTCTTGTGCTACTTGAGGATCCAACCTGGTTCTGGGCTGTTGACAGATAGACAACACATGAACAATTAGTTGTCATGTGACTATAACACATTCCAAATCCACAAAATTTAGATTACTATATTAACAAATAATGCCTGACCCCTCTCACCAAACAAATTTCTAAATATTTGACTGTTGGTAGGAGAATGAAACAAACAGAGGCATTTTGCTTCACAGCTGTTTTTTAAAACCATTTTATCAGTAAATGGATTTCTTAATATAAAAGAAAGTAAATGCTTGTCTTACAAAGATTTGCTTTGATTATTCTTATAGAGAATTGAAAATACAGTTAACAGTAGATTTTCAGGTTAAGGCACTTGAACTGTGTGTGTTGAATTGAACATTTTAAGGGGCATATATACTTCAATTTTCATAGCCATGAGACTGTAAAGAAAAAGGGAAATGAAAGAGAACATGTTTTCATAATAAGTGTGTAAATGTGTCCGATAGCAATTGTTAACTTGTTAAAAATAAAGGCTGAAGTAAACGATCGCTTTATTTTAATGCTAAATACTGCGATTAAGAATGGCTAAAGCTCCTGGCTCTTTCATTATGCAGTGAAATCCAAATTACACTGCCTTATATAGAGATGATTAAGATTTTCTTCATGCATACTAAAACTACAGGAATGGTTTCTAAATAAATATTACACTGCATTTATAACAGCATGATAAAAGTATTTGTGATCATTAGATTAGTTGCTTAACAATTCCTAGGACTGAAATTTTCATTCCTTATTGAGAGGCTCTCATAAGAATGTGTATGAATAAAGACTTGCAGATGAACTTTGCACTGTTTAATAGGGAATACAAAAGAGGTTGTGGGGAAATATTCTAAAAATTTTAAAATCTACATTGCTGACACTAACGGCAATGGAGAACTGAAACTGCAGATAGGATTCCTTTTTTTCTTCAAGGATAAGATGAGTATATGGTGACGAGTTTGAGAATTATAATTTTTTTTAATGCTAAGACTTCCACTTCGTAATGTATACCACTGAAAGCTTGTTACGTTAGTATTTTTTTTGAATTGATACTTAAATGCTTTCACTGTAATAGTTATTCTCTACACTAAATTTTTGTGTAGTCTAGGTTTTAACATAGTTACTTTCCATATGATTGTTAAGGTTAGAATTCTAACTCTCCTATGGAAGATTTAAATTCAGGTAATGAGGATTGGATTGTGATAGATCCTTTTTTATGTAAATTATTATTTTGTGCCAGTTACTACTTCCCCCTACACTCTGATGGTAAATATTGTACAAGGTCTGTCCAAGAAGAAACTAAATTTTGTCAAAATTATATCTATCATTAATCAACTTACCCAGATTTATCACCTTCAGGTATTACCATCTATTGCTATTGGAATGCACAGGTGGGAGATACTAGCCAGACTGCGATTATTTACATCATTCTTTGCTGACAACTCTTTAATAAGGAGCACTGAATGCATAGGAGCATTGTTGTGCTGCTGCACCCAGGTTGCATTTACCTACATTTCAGCCCTTTTCTTTCTATTTGCATCTCTGTCATCTTATTACTCCCTAATAACACACCTCCCTTTTCATTGTGGAATGTATTTATGATGAACAGTAAAGAGGAAAACATCAATATTGCCATCACTTTCGTGCTTATTTCAGTCTCTGCAATGACTTCCCAACACATTGTGATGACTGTAGTTTTGTTTCTTTGTCATATCTATATACCCTATATTTTTTGATGTTCTTCAGAAAGCTGACATTCTCATTTCACCATCGTTAAATATCATTATAGAATACAACATTTGCGTGTTTATGTTGATCTGTTAGCATTTGCGGAACAATTTTCATGGCAGTCTGATGGTTGCTGAGTTTCCTCATCAGATTTGTGTGACGCAAAGTTTTTACTAATTTCCGTGACTTCTGTTATATCACGGAGAGTCAACTGATTTTTATCCTGCAGCATAACACTCACTTTTAGAACATAAAAATAATCGCATGATGTTGATAGCTGCCCAGGTTTTGCATTGGCTTCATTTCTCTGTTTGATTTGAAATGATTAAACGACTTGTAACACTGTGCCTGCTTGTACATTTTTCTCCTTGAACTTCTTGCAACTTAGTATATTTGTGAATGTCTTGCTCAGTTTGAAACAATCTTCATTCAAGCATTTTTCCCTTTAAGATTATTTGTTTCTTTCCTGTAAGAAAGAATCGGCACTGGCAGAAAGCACTACCTTGCTTAAATGCTTCAGTAATAGGAATGAACCATCATAGGTAATGTGGTAATCAGTTCATTATTTGAGGCACTCCATATGCAAATTGTGCAAGACCACAGCAACTGTTTGTGAGATAATCATTGATTTTGAAACAATCAAAGAAAAATCATACACACAGCTTTTATGCAGTATGCATGTATTTGCAATCTAATATTTTACCTAAACCATAGGAACAAAAAAACCTGGAATAAAGTATATTGCTGAAATTAAATGTTGAAAAATAAAATGTGGACTTGCTTCACTTATGCTGAAAATGTAGAAGTATTTCACATGGCCATACTGTCTGTATACATTAAAATAATCATATGCTTATGACTTCCACTTGTTGTATAATTTTAAGAATTCTCTATCAGCATTCGTTTTAAATAATTAAATAATTTTAAAAAAGATCAAGTTAATCATGCATCATTTCATCATTACCTGCATGGTGAGCTTCAACTTTAACAAGCAGTGACTGGCAGCTATTTCGCACTGTTGGAAAATTCTTGAAGAGAGAATGGAGAACTGGAGGAATAAGTGGTCGTAAATCTGGTATGTTCTTTACTTTGACTTCAAAAACTTGATGTTGCTTCCAGGTGACAAGCTCCTGATCTTGTAGCAAGAGTGTATCGTTCTCAAATGCGATTTTATTTGACGGAAATATCAGACGAGGACACGTTCACTTCCTTGTGTAAATTACTTTGTCACTGTAAGTCACAACACACAGTTATACACACTAGCAAGTGACACTACAACACTTAATAGCGGAGTACCCTCAAGTCGATTCTGACAAGTACAGATATCAACAACACTGACGCACTGTAACATACGCTCTCTTGAACTCGCCCTCCACCTCGGAGCCCAATAGCCACTCAGTCCAACACTTGCCTCAAATCCAACCTGACTGACTCACTGATCGACAGCTAGATATATATACTGTTCGATCAACTGTCCAGAATTATTGATTTCTGAAAGGGTTCTTACAACACTCTATAACACTCGTACCAGCAATTTCTGGTACAAGCAAACAAAGGTCAAGAGATAGCAAATATCCTTTTTAAAAAGAAAAACAGCAAATACTCACCAAAAAGTCAAGTAACAGGCCATAAACCAGAGGCAACTCAGATCGAACCAAAAGATTTTCACAGTGGGCACGACAGGAAAATTAAATAACGTGCACAGAAAGCATATCCAAAATCGAAGGCGCTCACCAAAATAGACACCAAACAGGTCACTAAACGACCCCAAAAATTTACCACGCTTCGAAATGGAAGAACAAGATAGCACCAAGGATGGTAACGCGCCCCCCAAAAATTAGAATTCTTCATTAATTATCAGAGCAAGCAGCACTAATCATTACAGAGCGTGCACACACAAAATCAAATCACCATGAAGAGCCAACAGCTCCCAACTTGAAGACACGCCCAGCACAAAATTTTATTACAGTAATTCCCAAAACATCGTCAATTCTATTTATTCATCCAAAACAATAGTTCCCATGGGCGACGGTTGCCATGGAGATGACAGCAAGAGTGAGCGTTACCAAAGCATAAAAGAAAAATTTACTTAAAGAAAAGGAAGTCAGAAGAGGTAAAAATTTTAAGAAAGAAATAGATTCCAATCCACGGAGATAATCTCGCGATCTCAATCCTTTTAATGGATGACTTTACATTATTAAATATTTCACTCCGAACTTCTTTAACATAATCTAAAACTGAAATATCATTTAGCGCCAAGAAACATCGTGCCGAAAAGGTTTTCTTCCACTCATAGTAGGTTTAAACCGTGCAGTCAATAATCCGAATTCCAAAACATATTACAAAATTTTAAAGTTTATCAGAACAGAGGAACCATCAAATTAGTGTGTTTTTTTCTTTTTTTTTTTTCCTTAACAGCGAGCAACTGCTAAATTAAATAAGCATCCAAGACAAATTCATCCAGCTCCAGGAGTGAAGGAAAATAACAATCTTGAAAGCAACTTACGAGTTCGATAATCCATGGGCAGGAGTTAACGTTTGGCGCTGGCAGGGATACACCAAATACTTACAATTACGTAGAGATAAAATTAGGTAGAATAAGTAGCAGACGTCCACTCCAGGTAAGAAAAAATAATAAGCAAAACGCTTCAGGGCGTTAGCCCTGATCCTTTACATGTTATCCAGGCATGTTGAGGTGGGTAGATGCTCTTACAAGGAGCCACCACATAAAGCTTCCAACCATCATGGTTCTCGACAATTAACTAACTTCACGCTACAAAAGCGATGTGCACCAGGAGAAGATAGGACAGCGAGTGAGCCAAACATGAGACTCGCTCTCTGGCTGGTCCGATGGCAGACCAGTAGATAACAGGAAAAAAAGTAATGAAACACATCGTATATGAACGATGGGAAGTTACTCCGCTAACAGAGAAGATGCAATTATAATAAGCGACGTAAGTCGCACGGAAAATAAAATTAAAAGCGAGTGGGAATAAAATTCCAAAGCGATACAAATTTCAATGGCGAGTCACCCAGGCCAATAAGGTGGTGGATAGAGGCTTATAAATGTGTCCCCACTGGGACAACTCTAATGGAACTCACTTGAAACATCGATCGACCAGCTGGTTGAATGTAGTACTTGAACTTTCGTTACTGTTTACCAATACACATGGAAATTTCTCCAACATTCCTGATGTGTGTACATGTATCTGGATAATAAACCTTACAGTAAGTTTCCAGAACCCTTCATATATACCAAATTATAGTAGAATAAATGTAATATATGAATATTATAGAGTTTTCTACCGCTTTCGACTATATAGATTTTGAGGTTAAACCTATACACAATACATATTTGAGGTTATACAAATTTTTAATTTATATTTACAGGGAAACCATGTATTAGTCATATTTAACATTTAATAAAAGATAATTTAGCATTTAATAAAATATGACCAAAAATATACTGAACACAATAATTGAAGGTTTTACACCAGTTACGATGTCGTACCTGCGACAACTGTGCATGTCTTCCTTTAAGAGTCTGCTGATTTTATTTCAAAGTAATCTGTTTCAGAATTTAGGCTAGTCTTATACTCCGGAGAAAACATGCTTTCTTTTACAGTCGATTGAAGCTGGCAGCATCGGGTATCGGCAGCTTTTCACTATCCATTTAGTTTGATACAAAAACTGTATACAATTGATTATACAAAGGAAAACAACAGTAATTACTAAACAGAACAAATAAATTTAAGTCGAAATACTTTACTTATAGTATAGATAAGAAAGTATAGATAAGAAATGTGTTTTTCCACCAATCAATACACAATTTATTTTAAATAGATTAAACTAGTACCGGTTTCGGCTCTTTAACGGCCATCATCAGCTAGTACATGATTTGTTTCCAGCCATTAGACAATTCACAAGTTGTTATTGTGTTAGACATCCGGATGTCTAACGGGGGATGGAAATGTATACAGTAGCATGTAATTAAAATATCAGTAGTCAAGGTAAAAAGTTACAATAAGTTAGAACATGAGTATGTAGAACATATTAAAACATATGGGTCATAATATAAAACACTTAAAAAGTTTTAACACATTAAAATTTGGTAAGTATAGGTAGACACTTGTTAAAAAATTTTAGTTCATGTTACATTGGTTCCATTCTTCTATCTTCTGTGTAGTTCATTTGCTTTTATGTTATGTTGATTTTAGCTGTATGTAACACGAACTAAAATTTTTTAACAATTGTCTACCTATACTTACCAAATGTTAATGTGTTAAAACTTTTTAAGTGTTTTATATTATGACCCATATGTTTTAATATGTCCTACATGCTCATGTTCTAACTTATTGTAACTTTTTACCTTGACTACTGATATTTTAATTACATGCTACTGTATACATTTCCATCCCCCACTAGACATCCGGATGTCTAATACAATAACAACTTGTGAATTGTCTAATGGCTGGAAACAAATCATGTACTAGCTGATGATGGCCATTAAAGAGCCGAAACCGGTACTAGTTTAATCTATTTAAAATAAATTGTGTATTGATTGGTGGAAAAACACTTTTCTTATCTATACTTTGAATCTGTCAATACGGAAAATGAAATTTATAAATAATAATTTATAAATAATAATACTTTACTTATATTCTGACAAAATGGCCATCTATTTGTGTTTGATAAAGTGCTGCACTTGTAACAAAAGTGTAAAATATTAGATTCATTTTATTATTCATATTTTTATTTTTGGACATACACTTCTTATATTTTGAGAACCTCATTTCTGAAGCAGGAAAAAAAAAAAAACTGCCAAAACTCAAATGTGCTAGTCTCATCCATCAACACACTGTTTGAACAGTTCGGTTTCTTTCTTTTTGCAGACATCACGAGCTTCCCTCCATATTCAGTGTACTATATATAACTTTATTCTTTTAGGAGAGCTACCACCCTCACCTGGTGCATTGTTTTCCCCTGCACAGCCCAGTTCTCCAGATCCAGGTGAGAAACAGTGATACAGTTTTTTGGTGCCTACATCTCCGAACAAACTTCTGTGAAATAGTGATAGATTAGGAGACTGTAGTATACAGATATTTATAAAGTATGCTAATCTCTGTGATATTTCCATGTACATCATACTCTTTATTGCCTTCCAACTTTTAGTTTACAATTTTGCTGATTTTTAGATGTTCAGGAAACAAGTTGAAATTCTTTACGTTTCACAGAGCTCCGCATCTTCACAAGAAAATCTTGTCAATTAACGAGCAGGACTTCCCTAATGATTAACAAGAGTACCACCTATTATAGACCAACGATAAAGCATTCTTAAATTGAAGCCTTCATTATTAGAGAAGTCTTGCTTGTGAACAGATGAGATTTTCTTCTGAAGATTCGGAGCAAAGTTCTCTGCGAAACGTAAATGATTTGACCTTGTATGACACGGCAAAAGGCGAAGAGCTTATCATGATCATGAATTGTTTTATTGGTCATTCTGAAGGAGTCTACAAACCTAATAAACTGCTGACAAGCTAAGGACACTGTTTGTTTATCCTGGAGCAAAATCAATCCAAATCTGTGAGAAAGACCTGAAAAAAATACATGTTAATTCACCGAACACAAGGTAGCATGGTTAACACTTGAGTCTTGTAACGTGTTCTGTCAGATTTTCAGGGCCTCATTTTACAAAAAGTTTATTATGCAAGCACCTTGGGTATACAGCAGCTTTGCATGTGATTGTAAGATTAGTTTACATTTACCCTTCATATTTGTGGCATATTAGTGAGGATCAAAATGTGACTGTCGTATATGATATTAGACTATTGAAGGCATTCTCATTGCTTGTGTATAGTGAAGCAGTGATTGTTCAGGGCATCCACCAACAATCAACAAATGTCTCATTGCATAAGAGAACAAAGAACAGTTATTTGGGAAAGAGATTTTTATTGATGAAATGGTTGATGAGTTGATAGGTCCCAAATGGTTCATGGTGTGGGTTACTGTAGTCACGTCCTAGTTCGTGAACCATGGGCAACGGTTGAGTGGCCTAGTAAGTGGTCCTGAGAGTCGCTATGGCATGGGAATGGGCATCTCAGACATGTTCTGAGTCATGGTCTTCCTAGTGCTCAGGCGGCTGGGCTATACAATCCACCTGTAGTCCCTATTGGACTATGTGTAAGTAGGGTAGCATCCTGCTTCATGAATTTACCGAGCTCAGAACATTTCAAGCAAGCCTCGGACCTATGGGAGTAACGGAGTCCCACTCCTATTTGACAGACGAGGGACTTCTTGGAAACAGCTTGGCAAATGAATGGAATTCGATGGGGAGCTATCAATATTAATTGGGCTTATGGAAGAAAGAAACTAGAACTGCCCTGAGTCAGCAAAGAGGATGCATCTGAATATGCTAGGAGTAAGTCATACTCAAGTAAGGGGAGATAATGAGGAAGAGATAGGAGATTATAAAGTGTACTTGACAAGTGTTAACAAAGGAAGGGCAGAGTCTGGGGTAGGGCTGTTCATCAGGAATACTATTGCACGCAACATAGTTTCTGTTAGGCACATAAATAAGCAAATGGTGTGGGTAGATTTGGCAGTTGGAGGAATTAGGACAAGAATTGTGTCCGTGTATTCACCATGTGAGGGTGCAGATGACAATGAAATTGACAAGTTTTATAAACATGGAGTGACATCATAGTCAGGGTCAACAGCAAGAATAGGATAGTGCTAATGGGCGATTTCATTGCGAGAGTTGGAAATAGAACTGAAGGATACGAAAGGGTGATTGGTAAATGTGGGGTAGATATGGAAGCTAATAGGAATGGGAAGTGTCTGTTGGACTTCTGTGCTAGTATGGTTTTAGAAGATATGAAAACATTCTTCAAGCATAAGGATATTCACCACTACACATGGGAGGGTAGGGTACCAGATCCATAATAGACTATATCTTAACTGACTTTGAATTCAAGAAATCTGTTAGGAATGTATGGGTTTTTCAGGGATTTTTCAATGAAACAGTCCACCATCTGATCTGTAGTGAACTAAGTATCTCTAGGCCTAGCATTGAGAAAGTGAAGTTGTCTGCAAACGAATGAGGGTAGAAAATCTCCAGGATGAGGAAATTAGACAGAAGTACATGGATATAATTAGTGAGAAGTTCAGAATAGTGGACAAGAAGCAGGTCCAGGATATAGAAAGAGAATGGGTGGCATATAGGGGAGCTGTAGTAGCAACAGCAAGGGAATGCCTAGGAACAACTGTGTGTAAAGATGGGAAAAAGTGAACATCTTGGTGGAATGATGAAGTGAGAGCAGCTTGTAAACGTAAAAGGAAGGCTTATCAGAAATGGCTCCAAACAAGGGCTGATGCAGACAGGGAAATGTACATAGATGAAAGAAACAGAGTGAAACAAATAGTTGTTGAATTCAAACAGAAGTCATGGGAAGATTTTGGTAAAAACCTGGAAAGGCTAGGTCAGGCAGCAGGGAAACCTTTCTGGACGGTAATAAAGAATCTTAGGAAGGGAGGGAAAAGGGAAATGGACAGTGTTCTGGGTAATTCAGGTGAACTCGTAATAGTTCCCAGGGAATTATTGGGCAGGTGGAGGGAATATTTTGAAAATCTTCTCAACGTTAAAGGAAATCTTCATGGTGGCCCATGGGAGTGGAGGAAAATTATGTTGGTGAAATTACGTTTCAGAAAGTGGAAAGGATGGTAAATAAACTCCATTGTCATAAAGCAGCAGGAATAGATGAAATTAGACCTGAAATGGTGAAGTATAGTGGGAAGGGAGGGATGAAATGGCTACATAGAGTAGTAAGATTAGCATGGAGTGTTGGTAAGGTACCTTCAGATTGGACAAAAGCAGTAATTGCACCTACCTATAAGCAAGGGAACAGAAAGGATTCCAACAACTATTGAGGTGTCTCATTGATTAGTATACCAGGCAATGTTTTCACTGGCATCTTGGAAGGGAGGGTGCGATCAGTCGTTGAGAGGAAGTTGGATGAAAACCAGTGTGGTTTCAGACCACAGAGAGGCTGTCAGGATCAGATTTTCAGTATGCGACAGGTAATTGAAAAATGCTACGAGAGGAATTGACAGTTGTGGTTTTTTTCCGTAAATCTGGAGAAAGCATATGGCAGGGTAACGAGGGAAAAGATGTTCACCATACTGGGTGACTATGGGATTAAGGGTAGATTATTAAAATCAATCAAAGGCATTTATGTTGACAATTGGGCTGCAGTGAGAATTGATGGTAGAATGAGGTCTTGGTTCATGGTACTTACAGGGGTTAGACAAGCTGTATCTTTCACCTTTGCTGTTTGTAGTTTACATGGATCATCTGCTGAAAGGTATATAGTGGCAGGAGGGATTCAGTTAGGTGGAAATGTAGTAAGCAGTCTGGCCTATGCTGACGACTTGGTTTAATGGCAGATTGTGCCGAAAAGCCTGCAGCTAATATCCTGCAAGTTGAAAATAGGTGCAATGAGTATGGTATGAAAATTAGCCTTTCGAAAACTAAATTGATGTCAGTAGGTGAGAAATTCAACAGAATTGAATGTCAAATTCGGGATACAAAGCTGGAACAGGTAGATAATTTCAAGTATTCAGGATGTATGTTCTCCCGGGATGGTAATACAGTAAGTGAAATTGAATCAAGGTGTAGTAAAGCTAATGCAGTTGAGCTCGCAGTTGCGATCAACAGTATTCTTGTAGGAAGGAAGTCAGCTCCCGGACGAAACTATCTTTACATCGGTGTGTTTTCGGACCAACTTTGCTTTACGGGAGTGAAAGCTGGGTGGACTCAAGATATCTTATTCATAACTCAGAAGTAACAGACATGAAAGTAGTGTGAATGATTGCTGGTACAAACAAGTGGGAACAATGGTAGGAAGGTACTCAGAATGAGGATATAATGGACTCTTATGGAGGGTAAGAGAAGTAGAGGGAGACCAAGATGACGATGGTTAGATTCAGTTTCTAACGATTTAAAGATAAGAGGTATAGAACTAAATGAGGCTACAGCACTAGTTGCAAATAGAGAATTGTGGCAACATTTAGTAAATTCACAGAGGCCTGCAGACTAAACGCTGATAAGCATAGCGGTCTATAATGATGTATGAATGTATGTATGAATCTATATGCTTGTAATGGATGAGAATGCATCTGATAGTTACAATGATGATGAAGGCATCGATTTTGGTGATGACGAGTGTGTTTTGTTTTGGAATTATGACGCAGTAGGTTGTATCACATCAAGTGAATTTACAGGAGGCAGTGGTTTGACACAACCACCACCACCACCACCACGATTAAAAATGGCTCCCATCAACATTTTGCAATCCATGGATCCATGGATCAAGCAGTCAAGTTAAAAAGGAAATTTTCCCTGATACTTTGTCCCTTGGAAAATCGATTGGTTATCAACAACAACACATTAATACATGAACAGTTATGAAAAAGTCAATGTTAGAACATGAGTTGATAGGTCCCACATACATATAAAATGTCAATAAAGTTAAGGAACTGCAACAATAAATAAATTGTGATGTCTTTTTGGAATTTCAAGATGCTAGAAAATGGCATGGGATATTTCATGTCTGTATCCTTTGAATTTGGGCAATGGCTTTCAAGGTCAAGATTAACACTTCAAATAGTGTAAAAAGTTCCAGCTTCAACCTCATGGATGAAAAAAATCAAAAAACCTGATGCAGAATTGTGTGAAATGAAGAGTATCGAAGAAACTATCCAAGAAGAAACCTGTTGTGGGCAACATATGGACTCATTTCTTTAGGAAATACAGCAGTTAGTTGACAAATATTTTTAAAGCCCTGCAGAAATAATTCATTTGGATCAATAGTGATTTATTAAAGATATTTAATCTGATACGAGTTTGGAACAATGAGAAACAGAAAGAGAGTACATACCATCATAGACAACACATCCTTATCTGATTATACTGCTCACAAAGATGGAAGGAACTTTGTTACCTTTTATTTTTGTCCTGGTAGGAGAACCCACAGGTCATTTGTTTAAATTGATGAACAGTGACTACCCTAACTTAAAGGTATTTGCCAGTACGTTAGCAAATATGCCCGTTGCATGAATGAGGTCTGAATAATTTTTTAATTATGTCAAATGCGCTCTGGTTGGAGACATGCCTTTTTGTGTTTGTCTTGGAAACCAAACTTCGATGTCTAACTATACGGTACATTGTCATCATCAGTTCTCCACTCCAGCAGGCCGAGTATGGGAATGAAGAACTCCCCTCACGCTCCGAAGCTTGTTCTATCATTGTTGAAAGCAACTCTTATTTCTCCTCTAATGCTAACTCACTTGGCCTAACACATTAGAGGGTTTTTCTTAGGGTAAACTTCCGTAGTCTTTAGTAGTCCCTGCAGCAGATTGAGTACTGGAATGCCTCCTCCACCGAAACTACCATTAAGGACTTAACCTTAACGCTGGCAAGAGTTCCATACAAGCTGCTACTACCTGGGCCAGCTGGACCAAGGTGTTTTCGAAGACTAGTTACTCCTCTGTCACTCACTTTTGGTCCTGGGTTGTGACACAGGGCATGGCCTTGTGTATACTGGGCCCAGGTTGGGAGGTTTTGATGTCCCCGTGTACAGTTCAGTAGTTTTAGCAGACATTCAGTTAATTAAAGAACTCATTCCAGGAAAATATGCAGACTAAATTCAACCTGCAGACTTTTATTTCTATCAGTCTTCCAAAAAATTGTGACATTCATTTTGGATGCAGTTATGCTTGGTTCAGGCTTTGACTTCTGACATCAAGTTTGTTTACTGTGTATAAAATTCATCCACTTCCACATTCCGATCCAAAGATTAAAATTCTTGTTGGGTATCCATTATACAAAAATGCATATTTGTCCGAATAACCTCTAACAGCCTACCGATACTATTCCGAACATGATCTCTGTGGAGCATGTGAACACGAACTACATTGTATACTAACATTTCTTAAAAGTACTCGCTATGAAAAATGTTTGTCCTGATTGTTGGTGGACTGCCCTGTTACACACCTTCCTAGCTTGTAATGCTTTGATCTGATTGTAGAACATCTTATACAATTTCATATCAAATCAGATCAATATTTGTATTTGAAACTTGCTGCATTTCATAATGTTCCTCAGTACCGTCTTACTCCTTGCATGAGGTACTTACAAGTGGGATAGGCGTTCATGGAATTCATGCAAACTATGCATTTTACAAACTGAGAGAGAGAGAGAGCGCGCGCGCGCGCTCTACCAATGACAGTTTCTAAGGGGTACAATATTCCGAAATGTATGACTGCCAAGTTCCAACATTGTGCTGTAGCACTTAATACATTATTAGAACTGATGGAGGTGGTTTCTGTTTTCTTGTATTGAAAACACACAATTAGATCCCCTATTGACCCAATCAAACAAGTTTGTCATTCACTGCTGAATGTAATGTAAGAAAATATGCTACTCTGATATACAAACGAGTAGTATTGAACTCCTTATTGTAGTCTTTCACATAGACGCTTGTTTAATAGCAGTTAAGATGGAAACAGCTTAAAAAATAATAAATATTGCCATAATTTGCTTCCATTGATTACCTTCTAAATCAAATCAAAATCTCTTTATTTGCAAACGAGGTGTCTACCTCGGTGGCAGATAGTACACTAAAATACATTATTGTCAAGCACTAAATTTTAAATTAACAAGAGAAGAAGAAATTTTTTTCTAGAATACAATAATATACAATTTATGCTAACAATTTTTTTCTATTAAACAAGCAGATCATCCTTAATAAATTTATATTGTTTACAAAATTCTACTTATATCTCCTATACTTAAAAACATAGTCAACTCATATACAGTATGTGGAATTACTTCAAATAATACTATGCAACTGGTATAAGATTAAAATTTACATTGCATTTATTTACTTTTTTTTTTTTTACCCATTTTGGAACCTAAGTAGCATAACGACCTGCTGCGTCTTAATCAGAGTCCCTTTTGCCACCACTTTTCAGAGTTCCTGAAGGGCCTTCACAGCTACCGTAGCGGTCCCAGGGCCCTCGAAGTCCCCACTGTACTTCACCCCTACAGGCAGTCCCCTACTTTGGCTGTCCAAACTCCGTGGACAAGGGGATGGAATTAATTTTTTCACACACATTTTTTATTTACAATAGCCTGCACTGGTCAAATGTTCTCTAACATTTCATCTATTTTCCCTGTTGCTGTTTATTCTCTTCTTGAATATCTATACAGATTTTGGAAAAGGATCAAGCACTACCCTCCCGGTAAACTGTTCCACTCCTTCACGCCCTTCCCAATGAATGAAAATTTACCCCAATCGCTTCTGCTAAAATTCCTTCTAATTTTATACTTGTGGTCAGTTCTGCCGATATAATTATTTTCCAACTGAAGCTTCTCATGGATTTTTCCCCATGCTGCTTCTCCTGTATAGGCTCTATATATACCCTGTAAGTCTAGTTTTCTCCCTTCTCTTACTTAAAGTTTCCCACCCAAGTTCCTCTAACATTTCTGAACGCTACTGTTTCTCCTGAAATCCCCCGTTAAAAATTTTGCTGCTTTCCTCTGCACACTATCTGTTTCTTTTATTAGGTATTCTTGGTGAGGATCCCAAACACTGTTTGCATATTCCAATAATGGGCGAAACACATTTGAGTAACTTTTTTCTGTTAATTCTTTGTTGTATCCTTTAAGTAGCCTCATTATGACATGTAACGATCTGTATGCTTTCCGAACAATGTCATCAACATGACCCTTCCAGTGCAAATTACTTTCAAATCTCACAGCTAAGTATTTGCACTTGCCATCTTTTGGGATAACTACCTCATCCAAAGTATATTCAAATTCAGTTTTAAAGCTCCTGTTTGTAAAAGTTGTAACAGTTGATTTGCCTCCATTAACCTTCATATTATTTTCTTCAACCCATTGTTGGATACTTTCAAGGTCCCTTTGTAATTCTGAACAATCCTCAATGTTATTTATTTCCCTATAAACAATTATGTCATCTGCATACAATCTTATTTTTGATGGTATATTGTTTCCTAAATCATTTGCGTATATTAAGAAAAGTAATGGACTGATTATACTACCCTGTGCAATTCCCCCTCCAAACTTTCTCTTCCTGTGATACATTATTTTCTACTTTGAGTTTCTGAACCCTTGAATTTAGAAATGTTTTTATCCAACGTGTAACCCTTACGTCCAATCCTATTCCCTCCAATTTCTTTAATAATATTCCATGTTCCACTCCATCAAAGGCTTTGGAAAGATCTATGGCTATGCAATCTAACTGGCCTCCTGAATCCAACTGATCTGATATGTCCTGCTGAAATCCCACCAGTTGTGCCTCACAAGAAAATTTCTTTCTAAATCCATACTGGCTCTTCATGAACCAATTTTTATCATCACGTATCCCTCTGATGTACTTTGTAAAATACTGGAGAGTTTAATATCAAACTATACTGGTCAGGTTGATTGGTCTGAAGTTCTCTGGTTTCCTTTTATCACCCTTTCCTTTATAAATTGGTATTATTATAGATTCCTTCCATTCCTTTGGTATTACATTATTGTTTATGACATAGTCAAAAAGAAATTTTAAGTAAGGCACTATGTACCACCCCATTGTCTTTAACACCACCCCAGTAATTTGATCACTTCCTGCTGCTTTTCCTTGCTGAAGCAGTTGGATTTCTCTGAAAATATCTTCATTTGGGAATGAGAAGCTTCTTGTTTCCCTATGTGTCTTCTGTTACTGGTTCCAACTCAACTCCTGACAACCTTCTATTGAATCTCTGAATTCCCTACTAAATAGATTTGCTTTCAGTATCTGTTAAATAGTGTTCACCCCCTTCTCCCATCTTTGTAGGAATTTGGATTCCTTTTCCTTTTTGATTCCTAAAATATGAATACAGCTTTTTCCATTTCCTTTTGTGGTCATTACCCTCTTGAAGGATGCCATTCATAAATTTCTCTTTTGCTTCCTTTTTCACTCTATTCAGTTCCCTCATTAGCTGTTTTCTAGTTTCTCTATTCTCCCTACACTCTTTGATTTTCCTGTTTACTATTCTACATTTTGTTTTTAATTTTCTTATTTCCCTTGTATAATAAACAGGGTCTGAGGTCATTTTACCCTTCTTAACAGGTACAAATCTCTTTTCACCTTCCCAAATGTTTCCTTTAAATTTAACCCAAAGTGTATCCACACTACGCCCTTCACTTATCGAACAACTGAATTGTGATTTAAGGTAAGTCCCAAATTCATCAACTTAAGTTTTTCTGTATAATTTCTTGTCTTGTGTGACCCGCTTATTAAGTATTTTTGGTACTAGTCCTACATCCATTATTACAGCCTTATGGTCACCTATTCCTTCAATTACCTCAGTTTTATCAACAATTTCCCATGGTTTAACCAAGAATACATCTAGCAAGTTATTGAGACGAGTCGGTTCTCGTACTACTTGTGTAAATCCTCCCTCCCAAATTAACTTATTTGCCGGTTTTTGTTCATGGGCTTCACTTGCAGCTCCATTCCATTCAAATTCAGGCAAGTTTAGATCTCCCCCAATTATTACCATATCATTATTATTGTTTTTATGAGTATAATCTATTATTTTCTCAAATATTTCCATGTCTCTTTCCTGTCTTCCAGGCCTATGTGTTCCTATAATTCCCACCTCCTTCATATTATCACAAACTAATTTTATCCCTAATATTTCATCCCTTTCATCGGTAAACCATTCATGTGAACAATAAGTTTCCTTCACCAGAATAAACAACCCTTCCTTTTTAATCTCCTCGGTCTCTACGATAGACTGTATACCCTTCTGGAAATACTTCTCTATTACCCACCCCTTCTCTCAACCACGATTCCACTCCTATCACCACATCAGTCTCATAAGATTCCATCAATGTACCGAATTTTAATTGTTTATTTACTACACTCTGACAGTTTACCAGTAATCTATCAGTAATATGATGCTCTGTATTTCCTCTTAGATAAATAGTGAAAATCTGTCTTTTTTTTTTTTTTCTTTGTAGAATCTCCATTGTCATGCAGAGAACAAGTTAGTAGTTCCAGTCCTGAGGAGACAGATGATTTTGTTCTAGTTCCTTCAAACATCCCTTCTGATCAGTCGAGTGATAGCAATCACACTGATAGACAGTAAGTATCTATTGTAACTTTGACATTCTGTTGCATTTAGAAATTGTCAGGAGGAGTTTTGAGTTCGAGGTGATGTTCACTATATTCTGTCACCCTTTGTGAGAATGACTGCATGTAGAACATGTTTTGGGTGTAAATACACTACAGGGAAAATAAAATTGTAACAACTTGAACACATTTCAGTTTATTCAGAACTACACTATAAACCCGATTTTGCCTGACCTCTATTTAGCGCTATTCCACATTTACTGGGAGAAATTTCAAGTCCCAAAAATTAGTCCACAAGAGCAATTTCATTTTATGTTCCATTTAATGTAATTCAAATTTGGGCAGAACCTGCATTTAGCATAAGGAAATGTCAACATTGTCAAGTATTTACTTCTGTGTGTTATGGTACGTAAAGGGCATCTGAGAAAGACATCATAAGCTTGCACATAATGAACTTCATCATTGAACATCCATATAGATGCTATATTAAATTAAATTGGAAGAAGTCCACCAATCGATACATATATTTTGCCATCTCTTAAGAATTACGCTTATTTGGTTTTTAGTTACAAGTACATGTTTCGTCTCTTTTTGTGAGGATTTTGCCACTTTTAGTTCAAATAACATGCTTTACCAAATCACCATTATCTTCAAGAAACATCATTTTAAAATAGCTTTCTGTACAAACAGTGCTAATACTCATATAATTTACAATCACAATAGTATTACCCATAAAAACAAAAGATTATTCAACTAATGTAACTATAAAGTCAACTGTTGCCAGTGCAAAGTAACTTATGTCGGTCAAACTGAAAATTGTTTTCAAACATGTGAGGAACACTAGAATGCAGAAAAATACAACAGATACTCGGCCATGAGCTCACGATAGATCTTCACCATACTTTTACAACAGCAGATCGAGATCTTACAATTCTACACACATTAAATAAAAGTACCTTAATATTTTTTAAGACATTTACATAGAAATAGAGCAGGAAGTAAACCCTAATTACAACTTACATGAAATTATTGATGATATCAATGTCTTTGATTTATTTCTTTTACATTTTATGGCCTTCTTTGGACCACTCTAGCCAACTTTATACAAATCATTTTTCAGTTTCCTGTCAGCCCATTACTTCTTCATTCTCTCTGATCTTATCATTCTTTCTTTATCGGAAATCACCCTCCCTACTGTCTGTTCGTTGATTCTGGTTTGCAGTCTGGTTTGTTTGCGAGTTTCCTAATTTTGTCAGTTTTGTTTCTTAGGTCTTCCACTGTAATTTGTAGTTTATCCAGATCTTCCCTGATTTCTGTAATCCACTTAATGTTGCACTTACTATTCCATAATTTTTCTGTTATTCTCCTGATGATCCTGTTCTCTGGCGTCCTGATTAGATGCCCAAAAAATGAAATTTGTTTCTTCCTGATTGTGCTCATTACAGGTTCCATTTCTTTGTAGACTGTTTCACTAGAAGCTACTCTCCAGTGCCCATCTTTTTGGTATGATTTGTTGATTGATGTTCTAATGATTCTTCTCTCTATCTTGAGTATTTTGTCTATTTGTGCAGTGTTAATTGTTTTGAAGATGGTTTCACTTGCATATTGTACCAGGAAAAGTTTTTGGGGAAAGGGCATGAGTAGGACCTCAGGGAGTGGAACTTGGTTTTGGAACCGATACAGAGTAGGATAGACTCGCAGAGCGAATAATAGATGGT
Source organism: Anabrus simplex (assembly GCF_040414725.1). Classification (NCBI taxonomy): domain Eukaryota; kingdom Metazoa; phylum Arthropoda; class Insecta; order Orthoptera; family Tettigoniidae; genus Anabrus; species Anabrus simplex. The sequence goes on from NC_090266.1 coordinate 979,812,570, forward strand.
TAAATTTTTTTTAAACAATTTATTAATTCTTCACCCTGCAATATGATTATTGGACTCAAATCTGACATTGAAATTAAAAGTTTGAACGTAATCTTCCTGAATTCTGTTCATGAAATTTAAATGAATATCACTGATTCCAAAGTCTTTCATATGTGAGAAGACGAGGTATTAGATTTCCACCTAAAGTCTTTCTAAATATGAGCACACACTTGTAATTGCAAATTGACATGAGAAATTAAATTTCTGTTAAAAGTTTTCAGTTTTTCAGTTTGTAAACCTTGATGTTTAGCACAATTGAAAAGCCTAAAGTCTTTCTATGAGATATGAAAATTAAATTTGAAAATTAAATTAATCACTTCTGAGAAACTATCAGAACTCTGAAATATTTGTTCACACGCAACACTGAAGTTTCCACTGTTCAAAATTAATGAGAAAATTTTAGTCAGTTTGTTACTACTCACTTAATGAAAGAAATGTTGCTACAAATGTTGAAGGATGGACGTCTGGAATGTTCTGTGGTGAATCAGGATCGGCGGTGTTCCCTTAGCACACCATGTTGACGTCCCCGATGAGGTGATGATAGCTGGAACTGGATCGTGTAGAATTGCATCTCGTTAAGGTGATTTTTCGCACACGAAAAATTCACTTATTGCGAGTAGTTATCACTGACACTGTCATTTACTGCTGAACACAGTTTATGGCGTAATTGAACTTTAAGACGTTAAATGAATAAGCACAGTCCTTCCTGTATGAAATACTATTTAAAGTCGTTACTGAAACGTCCATAATTACACAGTTCACACTTGAAAAAGGCAAATCATAGTCTATAATCATGGTCTTTGAACACGGTCATTAAGTCACTAAGGATTATTTTCTGATTATCTTGTTATTATAACGTCATATTACCTCAGAAAAAGTTCTTAGTATTCACCCAGATTACTACTGTAAGTCGTATACTAATATGGCGTGAATAAAGAAATACAGTTCAATACTCGAAGAGAATGAGTTCTGGTAATTCTACACATTAGTTTCTGTAGTTCAATATCATGTGAAGTAAACTAAGTCTACACATAATGATATATTCTGTGAACGTTAAATATTTGGTATTTGCACTTCAATAAGTTCACTCGTATTATATTCTCAAAGGTCTTTAGAATTAGACTGTAGTCGCGACGCGATGTACTAAATACAGTGCAACGATTTTTTATAATTTTGTCGGCGATATAACTTCGTGTTCCGGAAACGCGACGGCAAGTACTTTCACCGTGACTGCGCGGACATACTGTACGAGGGTCGGTCTCTCCTCTGTTTCACTCACACACATCTGTGTACTCATCCTTGTACTGCGCTGCACTGCTTGTTAGCCTTGACATATATACACCGGCGCTGGGAGGGGTGGTTTCTCTTGGCCATGTGACCGTGAGTGTATAATTTTCCTAGATTTTAAATTATTATAACTCAACCATGGGATGGATTAATTCGAAATTCACAGGGATTAACTTTTATGACGTCCGCTACAATTCAGCGTTTGTCCCGTTGAAATTGGTTAAGGCGTTGAAAAGCTTGCGAAAAGAAAATTCTTAATGGAAATTCTAAATTCCCATGGAGGGAATTAGATATTTTTCCACCAATAGAGCATATCAAAAATCAGATCAAAAATTAGATGTATGGCTTTTCAGGCGTTTGCTCTATTAGCCAGCATTTCGTCGTAGGTCTGACACTAGACTCGTCAGAGTGGGACGTGTCAGACCCTACCCACTGATGCTGGGGTGTATGCAGGTGAAATTTATCAGAAACCTGTTATGAGGCACATTCTGATAACTGCATACGGGAGATAAAACTCCACAATGGAATTAATAGAGCAAACGCCTGAAAAGCCATACATCTAATTTTTGATCTGATTTTTAAGAAAATTCTTTTCAAGAAATATCTCTAGGGGAGGTGAGCTTCGAGCGACAGGTGACGTCACTTCACTTCGCCTAGTGCACTCGTGAAGTCTGGCACATGCTGGAACATAGCTTTATTTAAATGTTCGTCCATCGGACGGATATTTTATGCTGGAATAACGTTTCTTTCGATTGATATGGGCCAGGACATAGGCTTTCCTGGTACAATATGTTATTTCTGGTTGAGTGACTGTTTTGTAGTGTTTTAATTTTGTTGCTCTTGACATCCCCTTTTTGTTGTAGATATTCTTGGTGACATATTGTGCTCTGGTCAATTTATTTATTCTGTTAAGCCATGTTGGCGTTTCATTGAGGTTATATATTATGATTTCTCCCAGATATTTAAATTTATCTACAATTTTGATTTCTTGGTTTCCTATGGCGATTTTGTTAATGAGTGGTGGGTCAGTTGACATGATTGCTGTATTTTCAAAAGATATTCCAAGACCAATTTTCAGTGCTATCTCCTGTAGTGATATAACTTGTCTGGTTTCCTGAATATTATTGGACAAGAGAGCAAGGTCATCAGCATATCCTATGTTGTCCATGGGTCTTCCAATTCGGATGTTCTTTGGGTTAATCTTGTACCATTCCCTCATTATATATACCAAAGCACAGTTGAACAGCAGAGGTGACAAGCAATCTCCTTGTCGTAAACCTGTTTTTATGGTGAATGGCTCATAGAATTCCCCTCTGAACTTGACTTCTGATTTAGTATTGGTTAAGGTGAGTTCTATTGGTTTGATTAATTTTGGATGGAGCTCGAAATTCCTTAAGTTTTTTAACATTGAAGGTCTATGGATACAGTCGGATGCTTTTTTAAAGTCCATGAAGGTTATTGCAAAAGTTTTGTTTTGTTTCTTGTAATATGCTATGGCTAATTATAAAGTGATGATTTGTTCTGCCCAGCTTCTCCAAGGTCTGAAGCCTCCTTGGTATTCACCTAATTCTTCCTCTAGTTGCTCTTTGATTCTCCTGTATGGGATTCTGGAGAATATCTTGTATGTGCAGTCTAAGAGAACGATACCTCTGTAATTATCTGGATTGCTTTTATCTCCTTTATTGTGGAGTAGGTGGATTATGGCTGTGGTCCAATGTTTCGGGAACTTTTCTGTTATCCAAATTCTTGCTAGGGCCATATGTAAGCATGTTCGAACTATATCACTGGCATATTTCCACATTTTTGCAAAAACTTGGTCTTCTCTGCATGCCTTATAATTTTTCAACTCTCAGAGTGCTGTTTCCACCTCTTGGATTGTTAGGGGGTTTATGAGTTCAGGCGAGGTCTTGATGGGCGTGTTTGGATTAATTGCTAAATGTTCCTGGGGTTCTTCACAATTCGAAAGTTTAATGAATGCTTTTGCCATGATTTCAGCATATTCCTTGTCATTATATGTAGTTTATCCATCCTCACTTTTCAGCATTAACATGGGAGGAGAAAATTTTTGTAGTTGTCTTCCAAACATTTTGTAAAAGTCTCAGGAATTGGTTTTGTGGTAATTTTCTTCTATTGAGTTGATTATTAGACCTTTCTGCGATTGTCTTTTGGTTTGCCTGATAATTTGTGTGAACTTTTTGCTGATATTTTTGAGGTTGGTTGCACTTGGTGTTTGAAATTTTAATCATGCCTGTTGTCTTTCTTCATGAATTTTGTCACAATTGGAGTTCCACCAGGCATATCTTTTACATGGGTTCAGTGGGGCTAAATTTTCAGCTTGTTGCTTGAGAATGGAACCAGTTCTTCTAAGGTATTTGTCAGTTTTATGTTTTGTGTGATTTATCTATATTTATCAAAGTTCCTCTTTTGTTTATAGCATTTTGGTTTCTTTTTCAGTGGTGTGAACTTAATTTTGATTCTGACTATGTAATGATCCGAACCTGTATCTACTCCTCTTAATACTTTAACATTGTAGATTTCTCTGTGGAATGATTTGTTCATAAGTACATGATCCTGCTGCCATTCCCCTTTTCTCCAATCAGGATGTTTCCAAGTTTTAAGTTTGTTTGGCCTCCTTTTGAAGTATGTGGACTTTGAGATCAGTTTGTGTTCCCTGCAGAGTTCAACATGTCTTTCGCCATTTTTATTTGTATGTTAATGTGGATCCCATTTCCCAATGATATCTTGATATTTCTTTTCTCTTCCGAGTTGGGCATTGAAGTCCCCTAACAGAATCTTAACGTTATTAATATTTACTTGGTTTACTGTTTGGTCAAGGAGATCCCAAAATTTTTCCACTTCTTTCCTAGCCTTTTTTAGAAAATTCTTTTCATTAGTAGGGGCATGGGCATTTATGATGGTATAAATTTTGTTGGATGCTTTTAAACTCAAAGTTGCTATTCAAGGTGAGATGCCTTGAAAATCGATTATTGAATTATTTTCATACGGACTACCATATTTACTCGCGTATTAGACCCTTTTTTTCCCCCACTTTTGCAGCCAAAAATAATAAAGGGGGGTCCAATGTGCGATAACCTCAAAATTTTGTGCAGCGAACACATGACTTCTAGGTTATAAAGAGCTATAAATTGTACGTGTAAATATTCTATACTATTATTTAACAAACTTAGAATGTATTTAAGTTATACTGGCTATTTTCGTCGGAAGGCAGTATTTCTGAACGTAAAAAGACAAAAAGTCTTGAACACGACTTTTAGGCCTACGATACACATAAAAGTCCGTTTTAGTTCCTCATATCACGTCATTCGTTACATGTCATTAATTCCCCTGGTGAGGTTGATGTCAGGAAGGGCATACAGCCGTAAAAACTCGCTACGAAGATTCGTCTCACTTCATACTCGATCCCGTAGAAGAAAGGGATAAGGGTATCGTGTTATCATATAATTAAATATTGATACAAAAGATCGTAATGGGCAGTCATTTGTCTCTGTCAGTTCAGCAGTAGGCCTACCACACACTAAACCTGATCACTGTTTTCATTTGAATTACCGCCTTGTGGCGCCAACTTCCCTGCCTTGCTACCGGCGTGTCATCATTCTAAGTGACGTCATCTTCACTGCTATCTCTCGTCAGTCGCATCAGCCATGCTTCATTCTCTTTGAGCCAGGCATTGCAATCAAGAGCATACGAGGTCCCGTCTTTTTGAACCTTTTAAAAATAATTTTGTTCCCGACTATAGAGTCTAAACAGTGTAAATCTATTCCCAGATGGTCTCTGATATTCCCAATTGGTGTATATGTAGCAGAAGCCACTCCTTCCGAGTAAAGCCGTACAGTAGAAGGCATGCCAAACCGTCAGCTGATAACTATAAAAACTATGTGACGAGTTGTACTTCGGAACGTAATACATAGTAACTGGAAACATTATTTTGATAACTGCGGCTGTTGAAACACAGACCCTTATTTTAAAGTATATTTCATGCTTGTTCTCTACATTTATCACATCAGGATTTGTGTAAACGGCTGTCCATGAGATAGGACAGACCACATTGTTTAGGTAAGGTATATTATCTCTCTGATAGTGCAAAAAGTTTGACGGAAAAAATAAAAATAAATAACAGGAAAATATACCGCATTTATGGATATCCACAGGTGTGGCGGTGATGCGTTTTATTATCATAATGTTTAATTTTGTACGTTCGTTGTCTTTTTTTATTAACGCATACCCTAGTATGTTTTGTTTGGCATCTCCGAAAATTGTTTAAAGTACGTGGTGATATAAAAATATTATTATTATTATTATTATTATTATTATTATTATTATTATTATTATTATTATTTGTTAGGTACATTGGCGAGTAAAACAATCGTTTTAATTGGATAGATTTTATCACATTTTAAACTTACTTCTCTCCAAATATATACCGGTACATATATTGGCCCGAGTTACGAGATATTAAATGACCACTTTGTTAATGATCTCGCCTGCTGTATAAATACCAATAACCGCGAGTGCACGAATGTTTCTCATCTAAGTAAACTCGTTCCCTCATCCCGAGGTGGTACAGCTATTTTTAGACACACCCCCAGTGGAGGGGAGTTACATGTACCGCTTTTACCGCATATCAATCTTCCTGCCTTTCCTAAATCTCTGGCAGTACGGTACCAGGAATCGAAGTCAGACCCCGAAAACATCAACTAATTGTGCTAATCATTACACTGGCAGACATTATTAACTACAAAACACAGGCATATGGCATTACTGATGCATGCTTGCAATGCGCGGGTTGGACACGAAGCTAGGCCTATTCATCTATTTGTGTGATGTCATCAGAGCTGCAGTAGGCCTACGCTACAGAGGCGGACATTTTTTAACTACGAAACACAGTTGTACTGCATGAATTCGATGGGTTTTTCATTGCATAGGTCGTACGGACAAAACTATTAACAAATTTGTGCGATGTCATCAGAGCTGCAATAAGACTTGTACCCGCTTCGAAGTGGAATCGTCATCGTTCTCTGATGAATTACGTTGGGGGGTCTTACAGGCGAGATTTATTTTTTTCATTTTCTCCGTCTCGAAAAGCTTGGGGGGGGGGGTCTAACACGTGAGGGGGTCTAATACACGAGTAAATACGGTATATCATTCTCAAATGTGATTTTATTTGACAGAAATAAATATCACACGAGAACACGTTCACTTCCTTGTGTAAATTACTTTGTCACTGTAAGTCACAACACACAATTATACGCACTAACAAGTGACACTGCGACACTTAATTGCGGAGTGTCCTGAAGGCGATTCTGACAAGTACAGATAACAGCACTGACTTGCACACTATAACATACGCTCTCTTGAACTCACCACCTCACTGACTGATGGCTCGATATATATACTGTTCGTTCAACCGTCTAGAATTATCTGTTTCTGGAAGGGTTCTAACAACACTCTAATGGAACACACTGGAAACATCGATCGACCAGCTAGTCGAATGGAGTACTCCAGTAATGGATTCAGCTAGAACTTTCATTACTGTTTACCAATACACATGGAAATCTCTCCAACATTCCTAATGTCTCTACCTATATCTGGATAATAAACCAGACAGTAAGTTTCCAGAACCCTTCGCATATACCAAATTATAGTAGAATAAATCTAATATATGAACATTATAGAGTTTTCTACCGCTTTCGACAATATAGATTTTGAGGTTAAACTTATACACAATACGTATTTGAGGTTATACAAATTTTATAATACATATTTACAGGGAAACCATGTATTAGTCATATTTAACATTTAATAAAAGATAACTTAGCATTTAATAAAATATGACCAAAATATACCAACCACAATAACTGAAGGTTTTACACCAGTTACGATGTTGTATCTACGACAACTATAAACCCAGTTTCAAATTGGGGACATTGTTTCATAACCCTTAGTCCAGGTTTCCCTTTGTAAATTCTGTAGCCTTGAGATTGGAAAAGTTCATCTGTAGTATTTCTCATCTCCTGGAGTCCTGCTATTGAAAATTTTCTGTTTAATTTGTCCGTCAAGTTCTTTAGTTTTCCTGCTTTAAGTAGAGAATTAATATTATGAGTTGCAATGTAGTTGATCTGATCTTGTTTGATCCTGTTCTTTTGTACTGGCATAAGAATGGGTAATTGCCAACGCTCGACTTGTCAACTTTAGGTGGCTACCCACCCACCGTAGCTGATGTAGTCCTCTCCTGTTTTCTTGGACAGGATGGTGGAATTTTTTTCCTAAAAAGACCTTTCCATGGCTGACTTTCAAAGGTAGTTAACCTTGGGTGGAGCAAGCTTCAATTTACAACTGGACAACCCCAGATGTTCAGGGTTCTGGGTTGGCATTTCCTCCTAACCCAACAAGGTATGGTTTTCTTGCCAATACTTAGGTGAATGATTGCGGTGGTTTCCCACTGGACGATGGGGTCACTGCCTTCATACGTCAGTATCAATGTCTTATTAGAAGAAACTTTAAAAATAGCTTCCCAGAAAAATAAGAATAACAAAATCACTAAAGATTATACAAACTCCCTTCCTCAACGTTTCCCCTACCAAAATATTTTCCCTCCTGCTCCTGCCACACCTTCACCCGATCAACTGCACGTCACATTAACTTAGTCGCCGCCAATACAAAGTAAGAACGAGACATGTTCTAAAGGGACCAACAAGGAAGTGAGTATTAAACTTTGTTTCATATCCCCAAAGCAACATTATTCCATATTTTTCTTGCAAAACACCAATTCTCTTAATAGACTCTTCAGTAAATGAATATCAACATATACGGCAAATGCAGCATATAACATTCATATTACAGCATAATTAATATTGAGAGGAGTTTCCCAAGCTTGGCCATACCCTGAACTTCACTTTAAAAAATCAAATACTGTGAGCTCGCATCCGGGAGATAGTTGGGTTCGAACTCCACTGTAGGCAGTCCTGAAAATGGTTTTCTCTGGTTTCCCATTTTCACACCAGGCAAATGCGGGGGCTGTACATTAATTAAGGCCATGGCCGCTTCCTTCCCATTCCTAGGCCTTTCCTGTCCCATCGTTGCCATAAGACCTGTCTGTGTCGGTGCAACGTAAAGCAACTAGGAAAGATATATATATCAAATATAGGTTGACACCTTATAGATATAGCTTATTGATATAAATATCCACATGGCTGATAACACTATTATAAGGATACAGCTTTTAAACAACTGCTAAGCCAGAAAGAAGGTAACAGAAGTGTTAACCATACACAATGTTATTAAAGAAATTCATGTTATTTATTGCCGGGTTGAGTGGCTTAGATGGTTGAGGCACTCTCTTCTTGATCCCAGCTTGGCACGTTCGATCCTGGCTCAGTCTGGTGGTATCTGAAGGGGCTCAGCATTGATTCTTGGGCTAAAATTAATCAAAAAATTCCTCTAACATGTGATACAGAACAACTCGTCCTTAATTGTTTCTTTCCTAAGTTGTGGGGTAAAAGTAACTTTTACATTAAAAATGTCTCAGAGGAAAATTTAAATGACTTTTTGAGTAAAAAATAGGTTGGGTGTGAAAACAACCTTTAATTTAAAAATTTAATTACTCCTAAACCGATAGTCGTAGAAAATTAATTTTAGGTTAAAATTGATCAAAAATGAACCTGTAATGATAATATAGATAAACTTACCCTTGACTGTTTCAACATTTTTGGGAAAAATGACCTGATGTTAAGGAAGTACTGGAGGATACTTTAAATGATGATTACTGTAAAAAAAACATTGGGGATGAAAACAACCCTCAACCTAAAAATTCATAATCACCTAAAGTGTTCGTTATAGAAAACTGATTTATAGCTTAAAATTTATCCAAAAAATTCTCTTAACCAGTGATATAGATCAAATCATGCTTAGCTGTTTCTGTTCAGAGTTTTGGGGTAAAAACAAATAACGCACAAGGAAACTATTAATAGAACTGCATTGAAGAAGTTCTTTTCATGACTTGATAAGTAAAAATTAATTTTATGATACAGACAGCAATGATAACAAGTTAACGTATCCACAGAGACGCACAGGAAATGCTCTCAGTTGGTACAGTTATTTATTCACATCTATTTACAAATTAAACACACACACACACAACCTTAATCACTGCTGTCACTGGAAGTTACAGTGTGTTTCACAATTTTGTAGTGGATTACAAATTATATATACAGGTAAGAATAAATTATATACAGTTTCTTTTTTTTTTTGTTGCTAGGGGCTTTACGTCACACCGACACAGATAGGTCTTATGGCGACGATGGGATAGGAAAGGCCTAGGAGTTGGAAGGAAGTGGCCATGGCCTTAATTAAGGTACAGCCCCAGCATTTGCCTGGTGTGAAAATGGGGAAACAACCGAAAACCATTTTCAGGGCTGCCGATAGTGGGATTCGAACCTACTATCTCCCGGATGCAAGCTCACAGCCGCGCGCCTCTATACAGGTTCTTATGTTAATTGAACTGATATAAATGTCTATATATAGTGCATGTTTCAAGACATAACCTCACAAACAGTGTGATCGTATCATATGTATACATGATGTAATACAAATACTAACTGGATGTAACACTTCATAGACATACAATACAAGTAATAATGATGATGATAATAATAATCATCACAATCATAAAATAATAATAATAATAATAATAATAATAATAATAATAATAATAATAATAATAATAATAATAATAATAATAATAATAATTTGACCTTGATACTTGCATTATTGACATATGGCTGAGACATATTTTTTTTTTTTTTTTTAACTGAGCTCGATAGCTGCAGTCGCTTAAGTGCGGCCAGTATCCAGTAATCGGGAGATAGTTGGTTCGAGCCCCACTGTCGGCAGCCCTGAAAATGGTTTTCCGTGGTTTCCCATTTTCACATCACGCAAATGCCGGGGCTGTACCTTAATTAAGGCCACAGCTGAATCCTTCCAATTCCTATGCCTTTCCTATCCCATCGTCGCCATAAGACATATCTGTGTCGGTGCGACGTAAAGCAAATAGCAAAAAAAAAAAAATTTCAAGTTATATCCGTTTATCACACTTGCGTCAATATCCCCCATATAACTTGAAACTATTTCCACACTTTGTCACACTCGTTGACTTTGCCGTGGTCGTAGATTGTATCTTCTCTGTTCCTCGATGTCTCTGGATGCACTCTCCTCCTCTTGACCGTGTTGTGTCGGGGGTCGGGGTTCCCTCGCTGCCAGCATCTTCCTCGATGATGGTTGATGCAGTCTCCTTATGACCAGGCTGAGCTGTGTCATCAATAGCCTGTCTCCCAGGCTGGTCAACCTGTCCCACTTTTGACCTGATGTCCGATATCTGCTGCGTTAATTGATCGGTGACTCCGCTAATTTGTGATGAAATGTTGTCATTTACGATTGAAATTTTCGATTCTAGGCCCTGTTCTACATTGTAAACCTGTGTGTACAACTGTGCTATCTGCCCGGTTAAAATTTCAACACATCGATAGTAGAGTAAGCCAGGTTGGAAGGGATATCTTGTTCCTCAAGGAGGGGGTGTGTGTGTGTGTGTGTGTGTGTGTGTGTGTGGGAATCCAGGTTTCCGGCATAAAAGAACAGGTTGAGGTGAGGATTTCTAACATCGAGGGAAATTTTGAAAGCCGTATCTCTGCCGTTGAGGGAAATCTTGGGAGCCGTATCTCTGCTGTTGAAGGAAGGTTAGAAAACCGGTTTTCGACCATCAAGGGAGATATGCAGAAAATAAGCAAAAACATCCTTCACGCAGTAGAAGATTGATTAACTTAAACAGGACGTATCACCACACCTCTAACCCCCTCAAACCTAACCGGCAATACAGCACACCTGGACCCGAAGGTGATTATAGAGAGCCTTCCAGAATACCACGGGCAACTGGACTAGAATTACAAGTCATTAATCTCATTTTTTGGTCCATATTGACAACAGTGATTACATTCAATTTACAAAGTATACATTTATTATTCACCTATTCAATACCTACAGTAGGTAGGTATTGAATAGGTGAATAACTGGACGAGAACCCGACTAGCTTCGTTGAGAGATTGGTCAGCCTATTAGGAAGGACAAATTTAGCAGAGGACATGTTCGTGCAACTCATCACACCGCGATTAAAGGGGCAAGCCACTACTTCGTGGAACAACTTGAAGGGTTTAAATATAAGCTGGGCGGACTTCAAGAAGGAATTCCTCGCTAGGTTTAATTCCGAAGGGGTGAAGAGCTCCGTGAAAAGGAAGCTACTGACTGAGGCACAACCGACTGTCATGAGAGCTAGCGCATTTGTCCTACTGAAGTACCAACTCTTCAAGCGTCTGCACCCGGAAGGAAGCGAAAATGAGATCTTACCAGATATCACAGAGCTACTCCACGATGAGATTCGACCCCTAGTGAAAGTATCACAACCCAGGTCCTTTGATGAAATGGAATGGCGTATGGTTTTTAGTACCGGGAGTGTCCGAGGACAAGTTCGGCTCACCAGAGGCAGATCTTTCGATTTGATGCCCGTAGGCAACCTGCGCGTCGTGATGAGGATGAAAATGATGATGAAGACGACATATACACCCAGCCCCTATGCCAGCAAAATTAACCAATGATGGTTAAAATTCCCGAACCTGCCGGGAATCGAACCCGGGACCCCTGTGACCAAAGGCCAGCACGCTAACCATTTAGCCATGGAGCCGGGCATCCTTTGATGATTATGCAGAATCGTCGCCCAGCTGGAGGAGGAACGCAAGAGCAGAGCTACAGAAGAGACCCGCGCATTTAGGAAGTGCTACCAGTGTGGAAGAGCGGGACACGTGAACAACAAGTGCCCCTCCTTAACGTCAGAGAAACTAGGTCCGGCCCATTCTGGGTTAAGGGGGGATGGGACCGGGATCAGGAATGTGCCTCAAGACCTGAGAGATGAGCAACCCTGGTCAAGTAGGAGAGGGATTGGTCAGATTGTGAGTAGAACAGGCCAACCCTGCCCAGCTATCATTTAAGGATTGGCAACGAGAATTTTTCAGCCGTACTCTATAGCCAAGCAAGCCATTCATTTGTCAGCGGGACTGTTGCCAGATTACTACCGCCTATGAAGTGTCTCCAACTCGTAAGGGTAGTGGGAGCAGCAGACATGGTAACCTATTCCATTCAAGGAACAACAAACCTAACCGCCAAATGCATGAACATGCCTATTGTAATTGATGTTGCAGTGATTCAAAACCTGATACCTGACATATTAGGTCATGACTTTCTGGTGGAATACAAGGTGATCCTAAACTGTGCAGCTCATGAAGTCTTTTTTGGAAAAGACAGAAATCTAACGGTCGCCTGGCACGATGGAAATCTCCAGACTCGCAAGGATACTGATGTCGACGTAGACCTGGGAGATATCCAATTAACATATCTTCGACTGAGTGAAGAAGAGGAGCCGAGACACACCTTAAAGGACTTTCCGGAAGTCATACCAATAAAATACGACGGACTACCACAGTAATGCACACCATTGAATGCAGCGCTTCATCACCAATCAAGCAACGTCCATATCCAATCAACCCTGATAAGTGCAACTTCGTCATCCAGAAGATTCAAGAGATGGAAGGACAAGGTCTCATTGAACCCTCTACATCATGTTAAGCTTCACCTATCGTCCTACAGAAGAAGAAGAAGAAGAAGAAGAAGAAGAAGAAGAAGTAGAAGTAGTAGTAGTAGTAGTAGTGACTCTTTGTGGACTTCCGCAGGTTGAACGAGAAGACCGTTAGTGATGTCTACCCCATGCCTGACCTCAAAGACTTGCTGAAACAAGTAAATGGGTCTAGGATTTTCAGCACGCTGGATCTCAACTCCAGATACCGGCAAGTAGAGGCCAGGGAAAGTTCTAGACCACTGACCGCCTTCATGACACTGAGAGGATTGTACCAGTTTGCAGTAATGCCCTTTGGATTGAAGAAGGCTCCTGCCACCTTCATGTGACTGATGGATAAGGTATTATCAGGATATGTCGGAGAATTTTGCCAAGTGTATCTTGACGACATTTTAATTCACAGCAAGAATTTCCAAGAACACCATGTACATATGAGGAAAGTACTGGAACGACTAAAGTTTCATGGACTGACGTGCCAGCTGGAGAAGTGCCACTTTGCCCAGTCCCGCGTAGAATATCTTGGCCATGTCTTAACATCTGAAGGGCTTAGAAAGGCAACTGGAGAAGGATCGAGGTATCGAAGAAGCTGAACGCCCGCGGACCAAGGGACAGGTATGTCAGTTTTTGGCTTGTTTGGAAGGTATAGCAGCTTCGTTCCAGACTTTCAAGAGAAGGCAATACGACTCACCGATCTACTCCATAACAACCACTCGTTCCGATGGACCAGCAAGTAAGAAGCAGCATTCAAAGACATTAAGGCTGCAACGTGCATCGCTCCCAGTCCATCGCATCCCGACCCTCAATGGAAGATGTGCCTGCAGACGGACGCCAGCGACTCCAGCTTAGGAGCAGTGTTATTCCAGGAGAGGACTGACGGCGAAAGGGACATCGAGTATGCCAGCAGAAAGCGATCACCCACCGATCAACGCTACTGCACTGCTGAGAAGGAAGCCTTAGCCGTGGTGTGGGCCATGGGCAAATTCAGAGTCTACTTGGAGGGAGGAAAGTTTCGGCTCTACACCATTAACGCCGCTCTGAAATGATTGAACTCAGTCTTTGGCTCAAAATCTAAATTTATGCGATGGGCTCTGTTAATCGCACAATATTATTTCAATGTATTACACGTCCCAGGACCAACGAACATGGGAGCAGACAGCTTATCTAGGCACCCGGTGATGGAACCTGAAGCAAGGAGTACCATTTTTGAGAGGGGGTTCCCACAAAAATACCAGAGCGAGCGTAAGGAACCTGTCCTTATGACCATCAAGAAGGAACTTGATCTGGGAGTAATCAAACAGTGGCAGGAACAAGACAAGCCGTGTAGGATCATGACGCAGTGGATTAGGAGACAGAACCCAGATAGTGGACTCGTCCCAAGGGAATTCAAGATGTGCTACAAGAACTTCCGCGTTGACAGAGGACTCTTGATGTACAGGTCGCACCTCTCTGACACGCCTGCTGTAGTGGTGATCCCCAGACAGCACATAACAGACTTTCTCGAGGAAATTCACAAAAACACTGAAGCCGGATATCCAGGAGGGGAAGAGACGTATCAGTCTATGCAACGAAGGTTCTTGTGGGTCAGCATGCAGAAAGACATCCTGGACTACGTGAAGGGGAGCTACATTTGTGCCTGCACCAAGGCGAGCACCAGGAAGGAAGATTCCAGCCAATGAGGAAGACGGCCACAACGCCCGTGGGAGGTTATAGCCCTGGACTTGATTGGTCCTTACCCTAGAACACCATGGGGTAAAACAGGACTCGTAGTAATCACCGACCTCTTCACATGATGGATTAAGGCCTTACCGTTACCTGAAGCCACGACGGGACGCATCTCCAGCCTGCTACAAGATGAGGTATTCAGCCGCTATGGTTATCCACGTGCATTCTGTCGGACAACGGGAGTCAGTTCACGTCAAGGAAGTGGCAGCAAATGATGACAGAATGGAATGTGGAGCACTGCACCACCCCTATCTACAACCCAAGGGCCAATCCATCAGAACGACGGAACCTGAAGTTGAAAGGGTTAGTACTGGTCCAACTAGACAAAGAACATCGGCTGTTGGGCCACAAGATGCCGCAGTCTCTCTTTGCCCTGCAACGGTGCATCAACCGTTTCACCGGCTATTCCCCAACGGAGCTGTTTCGTCAGCTGTATGGCACCGGGGATTGGGAGAGTCGCCCACCACTCACGTCTGGTCAAGATGATGCAGCTGTTCCCCTGGCGGCGGCGGCAGCGGCGGCGGCGGCGGCAGCGGCGGCGGCAGCAGCAGCAGCAGAACATCAAGGAGAAACAAGCTTTGGCCGAGAAGGGATCCCTTACCCAGGCCAAAGATCAAGATGTCGAAGTGACCCAGATCTTCCTACCGGGCCAACAAATACTGCGGGGTAACCACCCAGTCATTAATAAGATTGGAGGGTTTCACGCAGGTCTCGCACCTAAGTGGGTTGGTCCCATCGAGGCGGCTAAACAGCTGGGCCATGGGGTCTACTTACTAAAGACCAACCCTCCTGTCAATGTCCATGCATTGGAGTTGCGAGTCACCCAACTGCTGTGCATACACAGTAAGCCTGGAGGAGAGGCTACTGACGACACAGCTCTGCCTGTTCATAAAGGGAATGCATTGACTATCATCAAGGAAGAGGCTGGCAGCAAGGCAACCCCGACATGACATGATCCGGTCAAGAGGAGGAGAGTGCATCTTGCAACATCGAGGGAGAGAGAATATACAATCTACGACGAAGGCAAAGTCGACGAGTGTGACAAAGTGTGGAAGTTGTTTCAAGTTGTAGGGGGGGATAATGACGCAAGTGTGATAAATGGATTTAACTTGAAAAGAATATTGTCTCACCCATATGTAAATAATGCAAGTATCAAGGTCGAATAATAATAATAATAATAATAATAATAATAATAATAATAATAATAATAATAATAATAATATATTATATTATATTATATTATATTATATTATATTATATTATATTATATTATTATTATTATTATTATTATTACCGTGGTTTAGTAGAGGTGAAAGAAGGTGGCGGGGTGAATGGGTCTAACTACCAAAATCAAAGTTAATTTAAAACTGTAACAAGGTTATATATTTTTTTTTTTAAACAACAAGAAACAATGCAATAGGTACAAGTAGCAAAATTAACTCTAGGAAAGGTAAGATTGGTGGTATAAACAGAACTTGGGCTTCAAGCCCTCCCTTTACATTTCCTGAGCTCTCAGCTCACAAACACATATTTACCAAAGGGCAGAAAACCCGTAATACCTGGAACACTTGCTCCCAACTTTGAACCTCAAGCCTCCCAAAGGCACTATTACACACTGGAAAAGAGTTAACACGCTCTCAGTTTTTCACGCCTCTTCAAGGCAATATCAGACTTTGCCATAGTTTGCTATCAAGGCACGACTTACAACACTGACACGGGGGTATCTTGTACCCAATCTAGTGGGCCTTAGCAGGAAAAGAACAGGTTAAGTAAATGGCCCGGAATACCAAAAAGAATGGAGGCGTATACTTGCACTCCTAAATACACATTTTAAAACCTAAAAGGGACTAGGCCGATGAAACAGGGGCTATTCCCAAACTATGGAGGTGACTCGTATAATGAATAAATTTAACACATTAAGGAAGAGTAGAAAATCAGTTACCAAAACGTAGTCACCTCAAATCAAAATGAAGGGGAACTCGAGAGGGTAAAGCACTCTCTATCCCCGATTTACAGTTAAAGATATGATTTTTTTTTTGCTAGGGGCTTTACGTCGCACCGACACAGATAGGTCTTATGGCAACGATGGGATAGGAAAGGCCTAGGAATTGGAAGTAGCCATGGCCTTAACCCTCTACTGCATGAATTATTTTTCGTTTCCGTTTGGTGAAGAAAATTTCAAGCTTTAATGTTCAACATACGGTCAGTGTTTTCGATGTACCAGCAATTCTTGACTGGGCCTAATAGCGTAATACTCGTATGTGATGTGGATTGCCATATTGGAATATATATACGATTTTTCACGATTTTACGTTAAGCTTTTAACATTCAAAGACCGAACATTACTGCCTACTGGCCATGGGTACGTATTGCAGGGCGCAAGTAGGTCGGTAATGTCTTTGAGGTTGAGCCAAAGGTACGGTACTCCTGAAGCCTGTGGTAATATGATGGGGAGGGCCCACGTAAAATAAACGGTGGTTGGTACGCGTGGATGTTGACGGGGTGGAAGGAGTAGCTTTGGTTGTAGGGCTGTTTTGTCTTAAGTTAAAAAAAAAAAAAGGCATCACTGGAATATATGTTTAATTGATTGTACAGTTGAAGGTGTGACGTAAAACTACCTCTGCCTACAATATTTATCCATGTATACAGGTGAAAAGTTATTTGTTGCCTAATGGCAACAGTATGCAGTAGAGGGTTAATTAAGGTACAGCCCCAGCATTTGCCTGGTGTGAAAATGGGAAACCACGGAAAACCATCTTCAGGGTTACCGATAGTGGGATTCGAACCTACTATCTCCCCCTAGGCAACGATGAAGTTTTTACATAAGCCGGCACAAATTTACATTTTTAGAAAGGTAGGTTACATTGTAAAAGGTTCGGACCTTTCCCGCGGGTTAAACTGCTGAGCTAGCAAGAAATAAAGATGTTAAGTGGCCATTACCTTACTGAAGAACTGCTGCCTGAAGAAAGAGGCACCTCCCGCCTCCTGCTACACGTCCATACACAGGGTTAGATGTTGATGAACTGGCCGAGAGACAAGAAAATCAGCAGTTTTTATACCCTCGGGGAAGGTTTGAGACCTTTCATGAATAATTAAGACACACCCACAGGCGTTTATTGGGTAGCTTACAGTTACACATCAAAATCGAAGAAGAAAGACACGATTGGTCAAAAATTAATTACAGAAATTCTGGATTGGCTAAGTTCAAAACTGGCAGAAGGAAAGATTAATATTGCCAACCCATAAATGAAAGAACGAAATTTAGTAAGGACAAAAACTTATGAGTACAAAATTTCTTCAAATAAAGTTCCTTCACTTCGCACCAGGGTGCATGATCATAGTTTCTTTTGTAGAGACATCTATGAGAGAATGTCCACACTTCTTGATAAATAGTAAACAAAAACAAGTCGAAATTCACACAGTGACATCTTCAGAGGAAAAATTTAAGTTGGTCTAGTTCCAAGTTCAGTGTTTCTCCAGTAGAGGAGTTCTAATTAGCGCAAGATTTAAACGTGTGGCGTAGAGGTGTACCACTCGGTACAATTATTATTTGACGATTGTGATTATTATGGGGGTGAGTCAATAAATGAGTTGCAAACATGTGTGTGCCTTATACCATTTGAAATTACGTGCGCAAGTTTTGCCAGCAGATGGCAGCATATGTATTCTTGTCGTATGACATCTCGCAGGCACTCAGTCAGTCAGAGGCTGTTAGTGCACGGTGGCTCATGCGTTGCATGACTGTACACAAGAAGAACTGCGTGCAGTTGTGCATTTTTTGTGGGCGAAAGGACTGTCCACAGAAGTAGTACATCGCGAAATGCATCCTGTCTATGATGAAAACTGTTTCGCACGGAAAGCTGTGTTCAATTGGATGCAGAAGTTTAACCATGGAAGGAAAAGCATCAGAGATGGGGAGCATCCTGGTTGTCCTGCGGAGGTGTCAACTACAACCGAACATCCACCGTACAGTCCTGACTTAGCCCCCAGTGATTTTCATCTGTTTGGGCCCCTAAAATATCATTTGGGTAGCCGTCATTTTGATACAGATGATGCCGTAATGTATGAGGTTACACGTTGGCTGCGACAGCAACCAAAGGACTTCTTTGCTGCTGACTTTCAAGGACTTGTATAGAGATGGGATAAGTGCCTGAATGTACAGGGTGAATATGCGGAAAAGTGAAATAAATGTCAGAAAGTTACTTTGAATATTTTTGCCTCAATTCATTTTTGCGACTTTTTTATTTACTCACCCTCGTATTATTATTATTATTATTATTATTATTATTATTATTATTATTATTATTATTATTATTATTACATGGCTATGAAGTGTTACATCCAGTTAGTATTTGTATTCTTATTACATCATGTATATACATATGGTACAATCGCGTTGTTTGTGAGGTTATGTCTTGAAACATACACTGTATATAGACATTTATATCAGTTCAATTAATGTAAGAACCTGTACATAATTTATTCTTACCTGTATATATCATTTGCAATCCACTACAGAATTGTGAAATGCACTGTAACTTCCCAGAATGACACTAGATCATGGTAGAATATTCTGTACATTATAACCATGTTGTTAGGCACACAAGAATTTACGAGAAAATTTATCTTTCTAGAAGCCTGAACAGGCACATATAAAAGGAGGTGGTCTTGATGGTAACGACGAGTTACTGCTTAGCAGAGTTATGGTGTAGCAGGAGTATACTTGTGACCTCGTGGTGTTGTGACATAAAAATGGTTGCAGTCTCCATGTTGTAGTGATAGGCAGTTGTTAATGTGGCGGCTTTGTTGATGTGTGTATCTTGCTAGTGACAGCAGTGATTAAGGTTATGTGTGTGTTTAATTTGTAAACAGATGTGAATAAATAACTGTACCAACTGACAGCATTTCTTGTGCCTCTTTGTAGATGCATTAAGATGAGTAGGGCTAAACGGCTAAGGGGCTAATTAGTGGGGCTTATGAGCAAGGACTGCAGGGCTAATGAGCGGGGGTTATAAGTAATTGCTGATGAGCAGGGGCTAATGAACAATTGCTAATAAGCAGGGGCTGTTGTGCAGTGGCTAATGAGCAGAAGAGCAGAGAATAATGATTAAGGGCTTAAGGGCTCCTGAACAGGGGCTAATGAGTTAGTTAATAAGGTCACTAATGAGAAGGGGCTCAGGAACATTGCCTAATAAGCAACTGCTAATGATGAAGGGATAATGAGCAATTGCTAATGAGCAGGGGTAATGAACATGGCTGAAAGGGATAATGAGCTATGGCTAAGTAGCATGGGCTGATGAGCAGTATCTAATGAGCATGAGGGCTGATGAGCAGCACATTGCAAGTTTTATTACATTTTGAACTGTTTTCTCACACCTCGGCAAAAGTCTTGTTCAAAGATATAAACTTCATTGTTGTTTCCGTATTGAACTGAGATCACAGAGATGCGTTATTTATAAGGTTCAACCTATTCAGTACTAATTACGTGTTGTATAGATGTTATTTATAACATTTATTTAACATGGGACCGGTTTCAACATTTAAATGTCATCATCAGCCATAAACAAATTAATCACAAACAAACGAGCATGGACATAATAATTAAAACTGGCGCAGTGACACATTGAAATATGTACATAGTTTTAACACCATTCAAAGATTAAAAGAAGGTTTTTGATATGTTATCAAAGCACAAAAGTCTTTATACACCCATTCTCACCTTGTGTTAATAAAATAACAAGAACTTTTAGCAATAATTCGAACTGGTGTAGTGATACACTGCCATATGTACATGTTTTTCTTACCAATCAAAGATTAATAGAAGGCTCTCGCATTTTTGCAAAGCCAAAAGCCTTTAAAACGCCTATATACACCCTGTGTCAAATAAAACGTCAAGAACTTATAGGAATCACTTGGTACACAGCTTTGGCTGGTCCATCCATGTGCCAGAGCACAAGACATATTAACGGTTGCATTCGAATCCCTGAACAAGAATCTGGCAGTCCGTTAACACATTATTGATTTGAATGTTTTCAAAGTGAGAATGTATATTAGTACACACACTTTAATCGTGTAATGCACTTGTAGACTTCTCAATACACATTGCTTTGAAACGCTTGATTTTTGCCTGTTAAAATTTACACTGATGTATATGAAATTATAAGAAACAGTCAGTGGTAATAGGTTGTCCTTCAGTATTCTTTTCTGATGCAGTACAGATGATCTAAAATTCTCAGTTCAATTGGAAGAATTTATATCAGCCTTGGGCAGCGTGTTGAGATGTTAACCTTGTGAGGAGGAGGTACGGACATAACAGTTGATAACATTTCAAAACCTTCCTTTAATCTTGGAATGGTAAAAATCTATGTACATATTTCAATGTGTCACTATGCCAATTTAAATTATTATGTCCTTGCTCATTTCTTTGTGATTAATTTGTTTATGGCTGATGATGACATTTAAATGTCAAAACCTGTCCCATGTTAAATAAATGTCGAAAATAACATCTATACAACATGTAATTAGTATTGAATAGGTTGAACCTTATAAATAACTCATCTCTGTGAAGAGTCTTGTTTACGATTATCTCTGTGATACAGAAAAGAATATTTAACTAAAAAAGTTATTTTGTTGGGTTTTTCTACGTGACCACTACTAAATACAGAATAAAATTTTAAATTTCTCCACTATAGCTGTTATTTGAGCTATCATAAATAAAATTATTTATAATCTTCGCGATAGCACATTATTTTTTTCTTTTACGTCTGTTCGACCATTTTTCACATGTTAGCAAAAGTCTAAATTTATGATTGTCAGTACAGAAAAGTGTTGTAACCAAGGTTGAAGTTTACAAAACACAACTTTTATTGCTTCACTTTCTGATATGTACACAAATAACTGAAATTTATTTTGAAGCAAAAAGGAATATTGAATCTTGAGAAAAGTCTGTCTTTATACAATATGTACAGGTTTACAGTCTTTATATACACTTCTATCTTGAAAAGATAGTCTTTGTGAATTGACACGTTGATAGTCGAGAACTATCTGGCACACTAACATGAATGTCTTTGAGAGTCCTTGTTTGTTGAAGTGCCTGAATTCCTAAAAAGCAAGTTCAATTGATTGAAGAAATTCCACCTAGCGCAACTAAGGGAGCTTGCGTAAATTAGGGAATGAAAATGGCTTGTGAAAGAATTACGGAACATAGGCAGCGGAAACAGGTAAGGGAGCGGTGACCAGAGGTGAAACCTCGTACTGCCAGAAATTCAGTCCACCTGGTCGAAGCACATTTTCAAGAGGAGTAGCCTCCGTGCTCGACGTAGGGTGTATTCTGGAGCTGGACACCGGGGCAAGTGGGCAATTGAGCAGGCAGGGAGCTCCTATTTATAGTACACTCGATGGTCAGGCACGCGCACTGAGGGCTGCGCGTCGAAGCTAGCAGAATGATACACAGGCGCGCGTACAGCTGGCTGACGGAGCGAGAAAGGGAGCGCCGGACATACAACACCCTCCCCTCCTAAATACGCCGGTACGGCGTGAAACGGCGGCGGCGCTGGCGGCGACTGCGATGCTGGGGCGGAGCTGCTGAAGTCTCTGTTGTATTGTCCGGAGCTGGAACTGGGCGGAGTGGCACTGTCTCGTCCTGAAAGGAACCCATTGTTATTAAATGATCTAAAGCGCGTTCAGCAATAGATTGATCAGGTTTAGCAATAGCATCAATAGCTGGACAGGGGCGGTAGCGCAGACGTATCTGATCTTGATGGCGGCAGATACGTTTCTCCGTAGTCTGTATCTCGTATAGACGATGACCCAAAGATCTGCAGATGACTCCAGGTATCCAAAGTGGGTTGGATTTGAATGTCCTGGTGTAGACCTTGTCGTTGAGGGAGAACTTCGTTGGTGAGGTCTTATGCTGGGCCGGAAGAGGCTGTAACAGAGAAAGTAAAGTTCTGTGAGGTCGTCCATGGAGCTTCTGTGCAGGAGTGATATTATCAGCGCCGGGTAGAGTTCTGTAGTTGTTTAAGAGTTGGAGCAAGGCTTGGTCTTTAGTTAAGCCTGAAGAGACAGCTTTCTTCATACTTCTTTTAAATGTTTGTACGAAGCGTTCAGCTTCACCATTAGATTGAGGGTGAAAAGGTGGTGCTAGGATATGACGAATGCCATTATGTGTACAAAAGTTCTGAAAAGCAGTAGCTGTAAATTGAGGTCCGTTGTCCGAAATGAGTACTTGCGGTAAACCTTCTGTAGTAAAGATTTTCTGGAGAGCACGAATGGTAGCTTCGGTTGTAGTAGTCGAATGCATATCCACGACATATGGAAAGTTTGACAGTGAATCGATGACTATTAACCACATGGAATTGAGGAAAGGACCTGCGAAATCGATGTGAACTCGTTCCCATGGAGTAGTAGCAGGAGGCCATGAAGCAAGATCAGAAGACGGGGCGTTCTGATTCGTTTGACATTGCTCACAGTGACGTATTAGCTTTTCGATGGCGGCATCAATACCGGGCCAGTAGCAGTGTTGACGGGCGAGTTGCTTTGTTCTGGAGATACCCCAATGGCTTTGGTGTAATAATCCGAGAACTTGTTTCTGTAGGCTAAGTGGGATAACCACTCGGAAGATGGTGCCTGCTTCTAGTAGTACAACTCCGGCACGAGTCGTGAGACGATGCTGCATACGATGATAAGGTGCCAGGTGGGCAGGAAGTGTGCTCTGAAGAGGCCAACCGTTGCGGATGTAAGTACGTACAGTAGCCAGTGTACTGTCCTTATCCGTAGCTTTAGCTATGCAGGTAGCATCAATAGGAAAACTGGATACAGTATCTTCAAGTTCTATGTCCAACTGAAGACATTCAGATTCTTGAGAATCGAAGGCAGTATCAGGACCAACGGGTAAGCGGGAGAGGGCATCAGCATTACAATGCTGGGATGTGGCTCGATATACAATCTGATAGGAATAATCAGAAAGGAACATGGACCATCTTTGAAGCTTTCTGAGGGAATTCTCTGGGATCTTATTACCAGGATGGAATAAGTGTACGAGAGGCTTATGATCGGTAATGATCAGGAAATGGTTGCCATAGAGATATTCATTGAAACGGCGAATACCAAAGATGATGGCTAAAGCTTCTTTCTCTATCCGGGAGTATCGACGTTGATGGTCATTAAGTGTTTTCGAAGCGAAGGCGATGGGGCGTTCTTGTCCATGACGATCCTTCTGGGAGAGAACGGCACCGACACCGTAGTCTGAAGCGTCAGTAGCTAGCGTGATGATCTTGTCGGGCTGAAAATGAGTGAGTTGTATAGCTTGAATTAAGGCGTTGTTGATTGTTTTCCATGCCTGTTGGCATTGCGGAGTCCACTGAAACTTAACACCTTTTTTACGTAGAGCGTTTAATGGAGCTGCCACTGTAGCGAAGCGTGGAATGAACTTATTATAATAGTTCGCTTTGCCTATGAAGGACTGAAGCTGCTTGAGGTTCTGAGGTGCTGGCATGTTTACTATCGCTGAGACATTCTGTGTACTAGGACGAATTCCATTCTTATCAAGTATATGTCCTAGGTAGTGAACTTGAGGCTGAAAGAAGGTACATTTAGCGAGATTCGCTCGTAAGCCATTGTCTTTCAATTTCTGGAGAAGGAGGCGTAGATTGGTTAGATGTTCCTGATGATCTTTTCCAGTAACAATAATATCATCCAGGTAGTTAGCACAACCGGGAATGGAGGCGGTGAGTTGAGCCAAATAGCGCTGAAAAATAGCCGCTGAGGATGAAACACCGAAGGGGAGCCGCTGGAGCTGTAGCAGTCCGAGAGGAGTGTTGAGTGTGAGAAATTTCTTAGATTCTTCGTCTAAAAGTAGCTGGAGATATGCTTCTTTAAGATCAACTCGAGAGAAGAATTGTCCACCAGAGAGACGACGGAATAAGTCTTCTGGACGTGGAATAGGAAAGATATCTGTGTCGAGTTGTGCGTTGACTGTAGATCGAAAATCGCCACAAAGTCGAACATTACCATCAGGTTTCTTGATTACCACGAGTGGAGTAGCCCATTGACTAGAAGTAACTGGTACAACAATTCCAGTTTGTATCCATCTTTCTAATTCTTTCGTGACCTGGTCTTGAAGTGCTAGGGGTACTGGACGAGCTTTGAAGAAGCGAGGCTTAGCTCCGGATTTCAGCTGTATTGGAGCTGTATAGTCTTTGGCTGTTCCGAGCTGAGAGTCGAAGACTTCAGGAAACTGCGCTAGGAGAGCGGTAACGTCAGAAGTAGGATGCAATGTAGATACGACTTTAATGTTGTCATGTATCTGGAAACCAAATAAGTTAAATAGATCCATGCCCATAATGTTTGATGCAGTGTAGTTGTTAACTACGAGAAGAGGAATGGCCTTCTGAATTCCTTTATAACTAGCCTGAAGCTTGATTTGACCTTTGATGTCAATTTTCTTCTTGTTAAATGTCACGAGCTGGATGTCAGCTGGAGAGCATGAAGGTGAACCTAAGTCGTGGTAGGTAGTCAGGTTAATAATAGAGACAGGTGATCCAGTGTCTAATTGAAAATCGACAGATCGATCAGAGAATGAGAGAGGAATGATGATTTTGTGAGAATCCTTTGTGGGAAGAATAAGATTGATCTGATCAACTTCCATGTCTTGGCGGGGCTGTATATGCTTCCGGCGTGCTGCAGTAGTCTTAGCAGGGCGAAGCGAACTTTGACAGACAGTCTTAATGTGTCCAAGTTTATTACATCGTTCACAAGTAGCTTTGAAAAAACGACAGTCACGACGTTCATGATACTTGAAACAACCTCGGCAGGAAGGCAGGAGTTTCGAGGTGCTTCTAGAATTGGGCTTCCGTGTAGCATTACGAGAGGGAACCTGGCGAGAATGCTTGGTGGAGAGCGCCTTATCCGTACGGTTCACTGTAGCAGAGGACTTGCGGGCCTGAGGCGAGACTTGTGCAACTTCGTGTGGAGAAGCTATGGCTGCGGCAGTCTTGGTAGTAAGCTCATAAACCGTAGCAATACGCTGGACGTCTTCTAAAGAAGGGTTACTCTGCTTGACAGCGTCAAAACGTATTTTGTCTTCAGGAGTATGTAAAATTATCATGTCCCGAATGAGAGAATCAGTGTAGGATGAACCACAACCGTCCTTGGAGCAGATGAACTGGCAGGGTTTAGCTAGACCACGCAATTCAGTTATCCATTCAGTATGTGTCTGATGGGGTTGCTTTCTGCTTTGAAAAAATTTATAGCGAGCAGCCACTATGTGAGGAGCTTTGGCATAGTGTTCCGTGAGACGGGCCAAGAGCTGCGTGAAGGGTACCTCAGATAAGTGTTCTTCCGGACTTAATTTACGTAGTAATTCACACGTAGCATTGCCAACCGAACTAAGAAATAGTGCGCGGCGGCGTTGATCATCTGTGACAGAATGGCAGATGAAATGCTGTTGTAAACGGGCTAAATAAACTGACCATTCTTCCTTAGCCGGATCAAAAGCAGAGAACGGAGGAATAGCTGATGGCTGTGTAGAGACAGAAATAGCTTGAATAGCCTGAAGTAATGCTGCCTGTTGTTGTTGCATAAACTGTTGTTGTTGCTGCTGTAAGGCTTGGAAGACCGTAGCAAGTTGTTCCGCAGTAGCCATTGCGAGATGCGTGCAAGAAAGAGTAAGGTAAGCTGTGTGTCAGAACTGGTTGGAGTGTCGTTGTTGTTTAGCACGTCGCCGTAGAGTTGACAACTGGGCCTGTGGAATTGTAGTGTCGTGTTTACCTCGTTGCTATAGAGTTGGCGATTGGGGCTGATGACGTGTAGTTTGTTGCGTTTTACCTCGTCGCCATAGAGTTGGCAACTGGGGTCGAAGAAGTGTAGGCTGTTGCGTTTTTACCTCGTCGCCATAGAGTTGTGTTGTAACCAAGGTTGAAGTTTACAAAACACAACTTTTATTGCTTCACTTTCTGATATTTACACAAATAACTGAAATTTATTTTGAAGCAAAAAGGAATATTGAATCTTGAGAAAAGTCTGTCTTTATACAATATGTACAGGTTTACAGTCTTTATATACACTTCTATCTTGAAAAGATAGTCTTTGTGAATTGACACGTTGATAGTCGAGAACTATCTGGCACACTAACATGAATGTCTTTGAGAGTCCTTGTTTGTTGAAGTGCCTGAATTCCTAAAAAGGAAGTTCAATTGATTGAAGAAATTCCACCTAGCGAAACTAAGGGAGCTTGCGTAAATTAGGGAATGAAAATGGCTTGTGAAAGAATTACGGAACATAGGCAGCGGAAACAGGTAAGGGAGCGGTGACCAGAGGTGAAACCTCGTACTGCCAGAAATTCAGTCCACCTGGTCGAAGCACATTTTCAAGAGGAGTAGCCTCCGTGCTCGACGTAGGGTGTATTCTGGAGCTGGACACCGGGGCAAGTGGGCAATTGAGCAGGCAGGGAGCTCCTATTTATAGTACACTCGATGGTCAGGCACGCGCACTGAGGGCTGCGCGTCGAAGCTAGCAGAATGATACACAGGCGCGCGTACAGCTGGCTGACGGAGCGAGAAAGGGAGCGCCGGACATACAACAAAAAGCATGTCAAGATAAAAATGGTTAGACATCTTAACTACTTTAGTTATGAAGTTTTTTTTATAGAACATGTTCCCTATACTCCTTTTTAGCTAGATTACTATTTAGAATGTTTCTCTTCTTTTATCCGCAACTTGAGGTTGACTCTACTGATGAAGGCAGAATTAACACTAAAGGAAGGAGTCTGCAACATTATCGTTTACTATGTACCGTATTCACGCGAATAATCCCTACCGCCGAATAATACCGCACCCTTATTTTAGGAAATATCATTTTTGAAAAAAGTAAATGAACTGAAATTCTTTCCATCAAAAGAGTAACATAGGCATAAACGAACATTTCATATCACTCTGCGATTTATAAAGGCTTAAATAAAGGATATAAACAGTAAATAAATTAGCGAATAAGAATTATAAATGCTACATGAATCGCCAAATAAAAATTATAAACAGTACATAAATTATCGAAGTGCAGGAGTCGCATCCAAAAAAAAAGTAAACACAATATTATACTACGGTTGTATTAGCAGCGTCCAGCATCCTGCAATAGAAAAACCGCTTTGTAATTGCGTGTCCTAAAATTGCACAGAAATCAAAATATATATAAAATGAAGTTCCTGTACATTGAAGCTCCCTTACCTGTAATCATCTTAGCATTCGTCACGACCTTACTACGTTGGCATAGCAGGGGGAGAGGTGATACTCTCACATGGCACGTCCCAGGTGGCAGATAGGGGGGTTGTAACCGGCTTGCTGGTGGACTTGAGGGAAATAAAATACCTCTCGCGGACCAAACACACAACCCCCTGTGGGTGGGGGACTCAGACGAGGAATATACCCACGGTATCCCGTGCATGTCGTAAGAGGCGACTAAAAGGGGCGACCAAGGAATGATTGTATTAGAACCATGAAACTACTTGTGATTATTACCACCACGTGGGGAACACCTTGGGTCTCTTTTACTTGCGCGTACTACCACTATGTTCAGTACCAAATAGGTTTGTGATTAGTAGCAAAAGAGTACCTTGCCGGCTTTTACAGTACCTGTGATTGGTAGCACTATATGAGCGATACCATGGGATGCCTCCTCTGCGAACCATGTGACCTTGCCGCGGTGGGGAGGCGTGCGTGTCCCAATGATGCAGATAGCCGAGCCGCAGGTGCAACCATATCGGATGGGTATCTGTTGAGAGACCGGACTAACAAATGGTTTATCGAAACGGGGGTAGCAGCCTTTTGGTAGTTGCAAGGGCGGCAGTCTAGATGATTGACTGATACGGCCTTGTAATAATACTCAACATGGCTTAGCTGTATTGATACTACTACACAGCTGAAAGCAACGGGAAACTACAGCCATAACTACCTCCCGAGGACATGCAGCTCTCTCTGTATGAATGATGTACTGATGATGGCTTCCTCCCGGGTAAAATATTCCAGGCTGGGCTGAGTGGCTCAGACGGTTAAGGCGCTGGCCTTCTAACCCCAACTTGGCAGGTTCGATCCTGGCTCAGTCCGGTGGTATTTGAAGGTGCTCAAATACGACAGCCCCGTGTCGGTAGATTTACTGGCACATAAAAGAACTCCTGCGGGACTAAATTCCAGCACCTCGGCGTCTCCGAAGACCTTAGAAAGTAGTTAGTGGGACGTAAAGCAAATAACATTAATTATTATTATTAAAATATTCAGGAGGCAAACTAGTCCCCCATTCGGATCTCCGGGTGGGGACTACACGAGAGGGGGCAATCATCAGGAAGATGGATACTGACATTCTGCGAGTCGGAGAGTGGAATTTTGGAAGTATAAATCGTTGTGGTCGGTTAGAGAATCTGAAAAGGGAGATGGATAGGCTAAAGTTAGATGTAGTTGGTATAAGTGAAGTACGTTGGCAGGAAGAACAAGATTTTTGGTCAGGCGACTACCGAATTATCAACACAAAATCAAGCAGGGGAAATGCAGGAGTTGGTTTAATAATGAATAAGAAAATAGGGCAGCGGGTAAGCTACTAAGTCGGCTGGTTGAATTCTGCACTGATCATAATTTAGTCCTTGCCAATACTTGGTTCAAACACCACAAACGACGGCTGTATACGTGGACGAGACCTGGAGACACTGGAAGGTATCAAATAGACTTCATTATGATTAGGCAGAGATTCAGAAACCAGGTGTTGGATTGCAAAACTTTCCCAGGAGCAGATGTGGACTCTGACCACAACTTGATGGTCATGAAATGCCATCTGAAGTTGCAGAAATTGAAGAAAGGAAAAAATGCAAAAAGATGGGATCTAGACAAGTTGAAAGTAAAGAGTGTGAGGGATTGTTTCAAGGAATATGTTGCAAAAGGACTGAATGAAAAGGGTGAAGGAAACACTATAGAGGAAGAGTGGAGAGTAATGAAAAATGAAGTCAGTAGGGCTGCTGAAGAAATGTTAGGAAGGAAGAAAAGATCAACTAAGAATCAGTGGATAACTCAGGAGATACTAGACCTGATTAATGAACGACGAAAATACAAGAATGCTAGAAATGAAGAGGGCAGAAAAGAATACAGGCGATTAAAGAATCAAGTGAATAGAAAGTGCAAAGGTAGCTAAGGAAGAATGGCTGAAGGAGAAGTGCAAGGATGACGAAGGCTGTATGGTCCTGGGAAAGTTAGATGCTGCATACAGGAAAATCAAGGAAACCTTTGAAGAAAGGAAATCTAGGTGTATGAATATTAAGAGCACAGATGGAAAGCCACTTCTAGGGAAAGAAGACAAAGCAGAAAGATGGCAGGAGCATATCCAATAGTTGTGTCAAGGTAAAGATGTAGATAATTTGGTTCTGGAACATGAAGAGGCTGTTGATGCTGATGAAATGGGAGACCCAATTTTAAGGTCAGAGTTTGACAGAGCTGTAAGTGACCTAAATAGGAACAAGGCACCTGGAATTGATGACATTCCCTCTGAATTACTGACTGCCTTAGGAGAAGGCAAGGCTATTTCATTTAGTGTGCAAGATGTATGAGACAGGAGAAGTCCCATCTGATTTTCGGCAGAATATTGTCATATCTATTCCCAAGAAAGCCGGTGCTGACAGTTCTGAAAACTACCGCACCATTAGTTTAGTATCTCATGCCTGCAAAATTTTAACACGTATTATTTACAGAAGAATGGAATAATAAGTTGAAGCTGAGTTGGGAGAGGATCAGTTTGGCTTCAGAAGAAATGTAGGAACACATGAAGCAATCCTGACTTAACGTCTGATCTTAGAAGATCGAATCAAGAAGGACAAGCCCACATACATGGCATTCGTAGATCTAGAAAAGGCATTCAATAATGTTGATTGGACCAAGCTATTTATGATTCTGAAGATGATAGGGATCAGATACCAAGAATGAAGAATTATCTACAATCTGTATAAAAATCAGTCTTCAGTTATAAGAATTGAGGGCTTTGAAAAAGAAGCAGCGAATCCAGAAAGGAATGAGGCAAGGCTGCAGTTTGTCCCCTCTCCTTTTCAGTGTTTACATAGAACAGGCAGTAAAGGAAATCAAAGAGAAATTTGGAAAGGGAATCACAGTCCAAGGAGAGGAAATCAAAACCTTGAGATTTGCCGATGATATTGGTATTTTTTCTGAGACTGCAGAAGATCTTGAAGTTGCTGAATGGTATGGATGAAGTCTTGTTTAAGGAGTACAAGATGAAAAATAAATAAGTCCAAAACAAAAGTAATGGAGTGTAGTCGAACAAAGGCAGGTGATGTAGGAAATATTAGATTAGGAAATGAAGTCTTAAAGGAAGTAGATGAATATTGTTACTTGGGTAGTAAAATAACTAACGATGGCAGAAGTAAGGAGGACATAAAATGCAGTCTAGCACAAGCAAGGAAGAGCTTTCTTAAGAAAAGAAATTTGCTGACTTCAAACATTGATATCGGAATTAGAAAGATGTTTTTGAAGACTTTCGTGTGGAGCGTGGCATTGTATGGAAGTGAAACATGGACAACTAGCTCAGAAAGATAGAGAATAGAAGCTTTTGAAATGTGGTGTTACAGAAGAATGCTGAAGGTGAGATGGAGAGATCGAATCACAAATGAAGAGATACTGAATCGAATTGGTGAGAGGTGATCAATTTGGCTAAATTTGATGAGAAGAAGAGATAGAATGATAGGACACATCTTAAGACACCCAGGACTTGTTCAGTTAGTTTTTGAAGGAAGTGTAGGTGGTAAGAACGGTAGGGGTAGACCAAGGTATGAATATGACAAGCAGATTAGAGCAGATGTAGGATGCAATAGTTACGTAGAAATGAAGAGGTTAGGGTGGCATGGAGAGCTGCATCAAACCAGTCTATGGACTGATGACTCAAACAACAATCACCATGGGATGAGCGACACCATGATTTTGGTTTGCCTATGACTAGTACCCACTATATGAGGAACACCAAGGGTTGGCACGAGTCCCTGTGGTTAGTACACTTACGTGATGAACTCCATAGGTTTGCTTTGCCTGTCAGTGGCGCTGCAATGTGCGAAACAGCATAGGACTGTATTACGTGTGTGAATATCATTATGTGTGAGTAGTACCATAATATGTGGAATACCGCGAGTCTAAGCTACTTTTGATTAGTACCGCTGCGTGACAAGTAACATGGTCTACTTTCCTAGTGATAAGTACCATTTTGAGGGACTGATGGCTTGGATTTTGGACCCCTTTGGACTAAAAGCATTATCGATTCAGTGTTATGCTGTAGACGCAGTCCCTTGATCAGTAATACTATTATTTCACGGCAGTTTCTGTGAATGCGAGATATTACGTGTTGGATTCACTAATTGTTTTAAATTCATATCCATCCATTCATTCTTCGTCCTCACGTTTTGAATTCTGGTCAGTGGAAGATTTTCGATTTTTAATTTGTCATTCCATTTCGTCTCTTTTTGTACTATTAGGGGCCCATGACCTGTATGTTAGGCCCCTTTAAACAGCAAGCATCATCATCAATCATCTTAGCATTCATCATCACTGGCAGAATCAGTCACAAATCACAAAGCATAACTGGTACATCTTTCCTTCTCATTCCCGCCAGTTCTAACTACGACGTTGGGCGCACCTTTTTTGTTTATAATATAATCAACCAGCATTTGAAAGAAAATTGTTGTCTGGTCCACGTTGCGTATTTGTGAAAGTATGTAAGAGTTTTTCTAACGTAAATTCATCACATATTTGTGGAAATTCAGAATTTTATCTTCATAATCTGTTGGAAGACTTGTGTTGGTATTTTTTGCTACGAAAACTGTTGCCACGACAAACATAAAATCGCCAAACCCATCCACGACTAGCTTTGAATCCCGTAACACCTACTTCTTTTGCATTCGATAGGATTTTAAGTTGGCACATTTCACTTGTAACGGCACAACCATATTTTTTCCTTTCTTCGATATATACACACAATCTGGCTGCATTCTCGGGAAACTTTGCTTTCTGTTCACGAATTGCCCGGCGATTACTGCTAGTTTGCTAAAGCCGTAATTTATTTTTTCGCCAGTCACGAATACAGCTCCTGTCCACATCGTATTTTCTTCCTGCTGCATGATTTCCAATTTCTTTTGCTCCGTCAATAATCTGCAGCTTTTCTTTGGCCGTGAAAGACCTATAACGTGTACCTTTAGTTGCCATCTCGAACACGTGATTCACTTCAACTGATGCGCGCAGAAGAATGACACCACGGCCCACGCAGAGTTGCCAACTTTAGTCCTGTTATACGGATCTTATATACCCGCAGTTTTTCTCCAAATCCCGCTTGAATTTCAAACTACTATATTTATTGGAAAAGGGACGTGGTTGAACAAACACAATCATGTATTGAATGACATGATGACCAATATATCACAGTTCACATTAATTTCCAAATTGCACAATATGCAAGATAGGTGGATTCCACCATTTCCAGACGCTTTGACATTCTAGACAGCGCGGCCTGGAGGGTAAATGCCAGCTAGCAGCATACCAGATGGGAAGTGCTGTCCTTACCTGTTGACAGGTCACCCCCATTTATAGTATGCTTCTGACTGAGGCAGCGGCTCACCTGTCATCTGAAGTAGAGCTGCAAAAAGTGAAACAGACGATTACACCGGAAAGACTCCAATTTCATAATTCCCTATTTTCAGCAAAATGAGATCTAGCGGGAAAACCGCTGTATTTGCAAAACTGCGCCCGCGCATGACCACGCACGTTTCCCATCATAGCAGCCCTGTTAAGATTCGTATATATTAGGGTGTCCATTATTTTTCAAAGTTTTAATTTTGCAATGCATATGTTATTGTTTTATTCATTTGGGCCTAAAACATCCAAAAACAACTTTTTTCCTTATTTGGAACAGTGCAACCCGTGCCGACTCGCGCGTAAACTTGTCCATACAAGTTGCGTCACAAGAGTGGCACGCTCTCATTGTTATTGTCACTTAGTTTTTCGCTTATCGGGTAGCTAGCACGGATTGTTTTATATTTTGAAGATGTTAGTGGAACTAAGGAGCAATAAAAAAAGCATTTTCTTGGTTGGTGAAGTAAATCGCCAAATAACAGGCGCAAAATTACCATCTAATCGTCAAGTTCTCGCAGTTCTATTTTTCTGTATACGTGAGGTTAAGTTGACTGTTAGTGAAAGCACAAATCTTGTCATTTGGGAGTGCAATATATTCTGGTAAAAGGCTAGAATACCTACAGAGCTGTGCCTAATTGTGTTAAGAAGTTAGTGGATCTTTATCAGGTCTGGCGAGAACTGCAAAAAAATAGCAAGAAGATTCAGGATTTACATAGGCGCCGCGAAGAGAACTTTCAACTTGAATTAGATAATTTATTCAATATTGCACATGCTGATGCTCATGAGAGAATAAAAATCGAAGAAGATAAAATATTTTTGCAAAAGCAACGAGAGCCAGGGCGTTTGGGGTGCCTAGCGGGTGTTGACAAAAAGTTGGTTAGGGCCATGCTGAGAAAACTCGCAGAAGATAAAAAGAGACTAAAGCAAATGCCTTCTGCGAGCTCATTGGAATCTGCAACTGTACAGACTTTTGATACACAAGAAAACGTAGAAGAAGAATCCACAAGCTCTGAAGAAAGCCAGGAAGAATCTCTGTCATCCACATCTCAATCTGCAAGTTCTTTAGCTACGTCGACAAGA
The DNA here is from genome assembly GCF_040414725.1 of Anabrus simplex. Taxonomy (NCBI): domain Eukaryota; kingdom Metazoa; phylum Arthropoda; class Insecta; order Orthoptera; family Tettigoniidae; genus Anabrus; species Anabrus simplex. The sequence goes on from NC_090266.1 coordinate 979,847,043, forward strand.
AGAGGAAGAAAAGATTTTATCACATCTAAATTAGTTGCAACCATAGACAGATGTCAACTAAACATCAGAGATTCTGTTTATATAATTCAGTCTGTAGTAGAAGCACTTGGTCTTAGTTCATTCAATTACCCGATCAACAAATCTTCTATTCAACGCATTTGAACACAAATGAGAAAAGATAGAGCGAGATCCATTAAATCTGATTTTCAGTATAACGTGCCCGAAGTAGTTACTGTTCATTGGGATGGAAAATTGTTATCTGCTCTGGACGTAAGAAGTTCTAAAGAAGAACGCCTACCAATTATTATTTCATATGACGAGGAAGAACAACTTCCTGCTGTGCCGAAGCTAGGCAACTCTTCCGGCAAAGAGCAAGCGAAAGCAGTGTCAAATGCCCTTCATGGCTGGAACCTGGATGTTAAGGTACAAATAATGTGCTGTAATACAACAGCATCTAATACAGGATGCTTGAACGGAGCTTGTGTGCTTTTAGAGCAAAAACTAGAAACTCTTTCCTTGCCGCCATCATATTTACGAACTGGTGCTCAAAAGTGCGTTTGAATCAAAGATCCAACAAATCACTAGCAGTCCTGATATTCCAGTCTTCAAAAAGTTTAGAGACAACTGGAAGAATATTAATCCTAGTACCATCGAACCGTGCACTGATTTTATCCAACAACATCTCTGTGAGGCAAATATTGTTGAATTGGTGACTTTTTTTACAATGAGCTGGCAAAATCGACTGTACGAGATGATTGTCGCGAGCTCATTGAGCTCGCTATTGTTTTTCTGGGTGGAGACATTAAAAATAAAATAAAAATCAGACCTCCTGGTGCAATGCATCAAGCACGACGGATGGCAAGAGCTATTTACTCCTTAAAAATGTGTTTACTGAAGTCCCAGATTAAAATGAGCGCTGAGGACAAACAAGCTTTACAAGATGTTTGTTTATTCATTGTGGCAGTTTACGTGGCGATAAAAGCGCCGAATCAAGATTTTTGTTTTTTAAAGACCTTAAAAGATTACGAGAAAGTTGACAAGTTGATTTCCAATGCGGCTTTAAACAAGTTCAGTCAACACTTGTGGTACTTGTCAGAGGAAATAGCCATCCTTTCAATTTTTGATAATGAAGTTGATGAGCAGACTAAAGGAAACATTGTAGAAAACTTACCATAAGAAAGCTTTGGTGATTCTGGAAAGAGATATGTTCCATCGAAAGAAGAGATGTCTGGCTCTCTATAGTAGACTAGTAGTGTTTAATCTGGTATTTAATTTAGAACTTATTTGTTTTATTTATAGGCACTACAAGTATTTTTTATCTTGTTTCAGGGAAATCTTTGAGTGATTTTGTTTCTGTCAAGAGTAAAGATTTATTTTCACGACTGAAACTTGACAGTGGTTTCCTTCAAGAAATTGTATCTTCATGGAAAGACAACGTGGTGTTTGTGGAAGCTAAAAAAAAGGTTTCTCCCTTAAAAGCGGTTAATGACACAGCTGAAAGAGTTGTTAAACTAATGACAGACTTTCATAGTGTGATTACCGCAGATGAAGAACAGAAGTAGTTCTTATTACATTGTGTGCAAGAACATAGAATAATTTACCCAGACTGTAAAAAAGAGACATTGAAGAGGAAATATACAAATGAATAACTGTAAAAATTATATCTTTTTTGTCACGTACAAGAGCATTATATAAATTTCTGTTTTAATTTATATTTCTCTAAAATAATTGTTTTGAGTGATCTACAACTATATTTAAGAGACCCTTTAAGCAGCTATTTTCTAAAATTTTAGGCCCCGTTGGCACGGGTTAAAATTAATGTACGAAGTTGAAATTCTATACTTGGGTAACTAATAGACTAATAAACACAATAACGGGGTATGCGTTTCATTAAATGAAAAAAATGAACAAAAATTGCCCTTTTAAGGGACACCCTAGTATATATATTCATAATAATTCATACATTTCCTTCATTTCGGCTGCCAGGAATTTATTTCCTCGCTAGACTTATACTTCAAAAAATTATAAAGAGAAAAAAGAACTTATTTATACTTTGTGCACATTGAAAAGGCTTTTGATAATTTACATTGGATAAAATTGTTTGAAATTCTTAAAATCATAGGAGTCCCGTATCGAGATATAATAATAATTTGGAATTTGTACAAAAATGAAGGCTGTAATCTTTCACCTTTGCTGTTCGTAGTTTACATGGATCATCTGCTGAAAGGTATAAAATGGTAGGGAGGGATTCAGTTAGGTGAAAATGTAGTAAGCAGTCTGGCCTATGCTGGCGACTTTGTCTTAATGGCAGAGTGTGCCAAAAACCTGCAGTCTAATATGTTGGAACTTGAAAATAGGTGCAATGAGTATGGTATGAAAATTAGCCTCTCGAAGACTAAATTGATGTCAGTAGGTAAGCAATTCAACAGAATTGAATGTCAGATTGATGATACAAAGCTAGAACAGGTCAATAATTTCAAGTATTTAGGTTGTGTGTTCTCCCAGGATGGTAATATAGTAAGTGAGATTGAATCAAGGGGTCGTAAAGCTAATGCAGTGAGCTCGCAGTTGCGATGAACAGTATTCTGTAAGAAGGAAGTCAGCTCCCGGACGAAACTATCTTTACATCGGTGTGTTTTCAGACCAACTTTGCTTTACAGGAGCGAAAGCTGGGTGGACTCAGGATATCTTATTCATAAGTCAGAAGTAACAGACATGAAAGTAGCAAGAATTATTGCTGGTACAAACAGATGGGAACAATGGCACGAGGGTACTCGGAATGAGGAGATAAAGGCTAATTTAGGAATGAACTCGATGGATGAAGCTGTACGCATAAACCGGCTTCGGTGGTGGGGTCATGTGAGGCAAATGGAGGAGGATAGGTTACCTAGGAGAATAATGGACTCTGTTATGGAGGGTAAGAGAAGTAGAGGTAGACCAGGACGACGATGGTTAGACTCGGTTTCTAACGATTTATAGATAAGAGGTATAGAACTAAATGAGGCCACAACACTAGTTGCAAATCGAGGATTGTGGCGATGTATAGTAAATTCACAGAGGCTTGCAGACTGAACGCTGAAAGGCATAACAGTCTATAATGATAATTACGTATGTATGTATGTATGTATGTATGTATGTATGTATGTATGTATGTATGTATGTATGTATGTATGTATGAAATTGCAGTAATTAAAATTGGAAATGAACAAGAAGAAGCAAAACTAAGGAAAGGAGTTAGACAAGGTTGTGCTTTGTCTCCCGTGCTTTTTAATGCCTACATCCCTACATCCAGGATGCATTGAATAATGTTTGAGAGGATTTGAATATAGCAGTAAGGATACAGGGTAAACAAATAAATATGTTTAGATTTGCAGATGACATTGCCATAGTTGCAGACAGTGAAGAATATCTCAAATGATAGTAAAAATGGAGGAAATCGTAGGTAATGAATACAACATGAAAATAAGTACCGGTAAGACAAAGACGAAAGTTATGATCTGCGATAAGGTGGGCAACATATAACTGCAAAATGTTGAAGAATTTAAATATCTCTGAAGCAGAATTACCAAAGATGGAAAAAGCAACATGGAAATCAAAAGTAGAATTTTACAAGCAAGATTAGCATTTCACAAAAAGAATTTTTTTTTTTTTCACTACAAATTCCAATAATCTTAAAACAAGAAAAAGATTATTGAAAGCGTATGTTTGGAGCATTGCCCTTTATGGTTGCGAAATTGGTAAAGGAGAAGAAAGGAAGTTAAGTTCTTTTGAACAGTGGTGTTATAGAAGAATGCTAAAGATTAGCTGGACAGAAAAAAAAATAATGAATGAGGAAATGTTCAAGAAGATGGAGGAAAATTATACCTTATGGAAAAGTATAAAGAGGAGGAGGGCTAGACTGATATGACATATTTTGTGACACAATAGCCTGTTGAAAACTGTATTGGAGGGAATGGTTGGAGGCAAAAGATCCGAGGAAGATCACGCCTAGAAAATGTACAGCAAAACATGTTTGATGTAGGATGCATAAGTTATGAATAGAGCTGACTGCAGAACTGCCACAGACCAATCCATGGATTGAATACTTACGAAGAAGCGGTGAATTAATGCCAGCATCGAAAACTAGGTGTGTCAGGAGCATGTAACCAACCTTGACGCAAATTAAACCCGCACCCCAATTTCTTACCCCATTTAAAAAACAATGCAGGGATTATTCACATTAGTACTGTACCAGTAAAACAGCCCGACTTTATGGATTAATTTTAAAGTCAGCACAATGTAGGTCTCACGGCAATTCTGGGTGGTTTCTAGCTAGGGCTTGGTACAGGAGGCAGGGTCCTATCTACAAGAAAATTTTTAAATAGATTGAATAATAGTTTTTATTCAGAAAATGCATTTCAAAGTGCATATCACCTTACTGTTGATAGTCGCTGTCTTCAACACCGCCATTTGATGACCCGTGCTCCCAGTTCACCAGGAGAACGGGGCTGGAACACGTTCTGGAAGTTGCAAATATTACTTTGAGATAAGGCCGGAACACCCAGGTTGGTTTGATATGGGTTTGAGTCTCAAACTTTCGACGTTCTGGACGGTCTCCGACACTTTCCGACGATGTTGCGGGGTAATCACTCGTCACATAACTTACACGAGTGTCCAAATTTACACAGTCCCCCGACACTTTGGTTTAACAGCACTGTTTTCATTTAATGTGGTTGTGATATGCAGTCAAATTCACGCTTAATCTTGTAGAGAAAATTTATAAGTTCACTAAAGATGAAGATGCAGGTAGCATCGAGATTGGAAGAAAATAAGCACAGTTCATGAATAGAAACAATGAAACTGAAAATTGTTAACGCACTTGACACAGTTCGTGGTGATTTTTGCTAAATAAAGTAGCACTTGACATCGAAAGAAATGTATGACTGCTCTAGAGTTTATCAAAGACACTGCTGTCAGTCATGCAATAATACTAAACACTTTGACAAAGAACACAGTTCGTTGTTAGGTGCACTTGACATTTAAAAAAATAGGTGACTGTTCGAGAGTTTATCAAATACTCTGCTGTCAGTCACACACAACTAATTTACACACTGTTCAGAAGAAATATTACACAATTATGTTTGAATTGGATAAAGAACACAGTTTGAGATCGGAGTGAAACCTTGGTGTCGTAGCACACAATTATGGTAATCACTTGCATTAACATTCATGTGAAAGGTCGAACACTAATAAAAATGTCACAGTTAATAGTATAACGTAGTAATGTCACACTGAAATTAATCATGTGTGTTCACATTTAAATTTATTTTGTAGGATATACTGATTTAATTTGTTGTAATTTACAAATTGCTTACCACTATCTTTGATTATTGGTACTACTGGAACTGATTTTTCACTAGAAATTTCACATACCAGTAGGTAGTGATCACTTAAGTTATTTGTTATATTGAATACATGACATTTTTTACTACTATTTGTGACAAGTATGTGATCAATTAATGTGGAGGTTGTTTTCGTTACTCTAGTTGGGTATTTGTTATTACATGTTATATAGCCGTAAGTTGTTATTAAATTGTCATACAAAGTTCTGTTTCTGGAGGTAGAAAGCAAGTCTATATTTGTATCTCCAAGTATTATTGAAGTATGCCCTGAACTGCTATTTAGGATATTATCTAGATCAAACAAAAAACTTGGCGAGTTACTATCCTGTGGGTTATAAATGGTAATGATTTCGTATCTTTGATTTCCTTTTGTAATCATGACTTGCAGTATGCTATGAGATTTATTTATTTCATTTATGACATTGCTTTTCCATTTGTTTGAAACATAAAGCGAAACACCCCCACCTATCTGCTCTCTTACCACATGATGAGAAGTGCAGTTTTTAATTTCAAAAGCGTGGGTTAGATTGTTGATTAACCAATTTTCGGAGATTGCAAGAATATCTACTTCTTTAATCTGATCTAAGATAATTTGTATATTATCAAATTTATTTTTCATGCTTTGTGCATTTATGTGTAGGCCTTTCAATTCACATGATCTACTTTCTGAAACTCTATCTTTAATATAATTATATAGGGTTTCACATTTAAATTCGTGTACTTCAAGAAATTTGTTTTCAGGATCCAGGTTTGGTTATGTAAGGACAAAAATTTGAAATTAAGAAAAGAAAGCTTGGAATTGAAGCGGGCACAACACAAGGAAAGGTTACCTCGTTGTTTCCAGATCAGCTGGAGTGAGCAAGTTCATGCAGAACTTCAGGGTTTGCCACTAACCTCGAAGGACCGTCCTGGAACTTATGGATATACACTTTACAGTCCCTGACCCATGTGCCAAATATTTTCCCCTGTTGCCGTAGCTCGCGGCATTTTTTGGCGAGGGTCTCATTCCTAGGCGTTAAGTGCTCGTTGATATAGATGTTATTTACCGAGCTATATCCGATTTCGTTCGTTTTTAGTGTCTTTTTTTGTCATCTGCTACTGAGGATTTCTTCTTTCTTCCATAGATTAACAAACTTCACGAAGATAATTTGTGGTCCAGGTTTCGTGGATGGAAGTCTGTGTGCAGCATCAATATCTTCGGGCTTTATATCGACTCCCAGCGCCTTACCAACTTCAGTTACTTTCTGGAACACTTTTTCATCCTTTTCAGCAGGAACTCCATACACTAGTAAATTGTTTTTGCGTTGATACTGCTTCAAGCCTTCTAGCTCGTTCACGGCTGCCGTTGTCGCAATTTCCGCATTTTTCTTATCTTTCCTCAAAGTGTCTAGTCTTTCTTGAGGTCATCATATTTTTCGGAAAGAAAGGTCGCTAATTTCCGTAATTCTTTGTTTTCTTCCGTTAGTACTTTGAGGGACTCTTCCAGTTGTTTGGAGAAGTTCGCCATAACCTCATTTATGTTAGGTTGTGCAATGCAGTCTTCACGTTTACACGACCATTGGAATTGTTCTTCCTTACGGAAGTTTTGGAGAGTTTCTTTGTTCATTTTTACACATGTTACGTGGAACCAACGTTCGCATTTACCATCACAGTCTACAGCCTGTTGATTGTTTTTTATTTTCATGCCACACGGGGAGCACACGAACACCATGATGTTGTCTATCTTATTTACTTAATGGTAGCTGTTTGAGTGCTAATTAGATTTTGTTTTAATGGTTTCCTGAATTATTGATGTTACTGATCTGCAGTATATTCCTGAAGAATTGTGGATATTACTCACATAAATTTGTTTTTTCGTCACTTCACTTAATATATCACACACTCACTGCCGCCATTTTTCCCGGACCAAGCTCAGAACATTTTAAGCAAGCCTTGGACCTATGGCAGTAATGGAGTCCCACTCCGATTTGACAGGCGAGGGACTCCTTGGAAACAACTCGGTGAACGAAATGGAATTCGATGGGGAGCTATCAATATTATTGGGGCTTATGGAAGAAAGAAAGTAGAACTGGCTGAGTCAGCAAAGAGGTTGCATCTGGATGTGCTAGGAGTAAGGGGATATAATGAGGAAGAGGTAGGATATTATAAAGTGTACTTGAAGGGTGTTAGAAAGGGAAGGGCAGAGTGTGGGGTAGGGCTCTTCATCAGGAATACCATTGCACGCAATATAGTTTCTGTTAGGCACTAAATGAGCAAATTATGTGGGTAGATTTGTGAGTTGGAGGAATTAGGACTAGAATTGTCTCCGTGTATTCACCCTGTGAGGGTGCAGCTGAGGATGAAGTTGACAAATTTTATGAAGCATTGAGTGACATCGTGGTCAGGGTCAACAGCAAGGATAGAATAGTGCTAATGGGCGATTTCAATGCGAGACTTGGGAATAGAACTGAAGGATATGAAAGGGTGATTGGTAAATGTGGGGAAGATATTGAAGCTAATGGGAATGGGAAGCGTTTGCTCGACTTCAGTGCTAGTATGGATTTAGCAGTTACGAATACATTCTTTAAGCATAAGGCTATTCACCGCTACACATGGGAGGCTAGGGGTAACCTGATCCATAATAGACTATATCTTAACTGACTTCGAATTCAGGAAATCTGTTAGGAAAGTACGAGTTTTCCGGGGATTTTTCGATGATATAGACCACTATCTGATCTGTAGTGTAGTATCTCCAGGCATAGGGTAGAGAAGGTGAAATCTGTCTGCAAACGAAGAAGGGTAGAAAATCTCCAGGACGAGTAAATTAGACAGAAGTACATGGATATGATTAGTGAGAAGTTTTGAACAGTAGACAGGAAGCAGGCTCAGGATATAGAAAGAGAATGGGTGGCATACAGGTATGCTGTAGTAGAAACAGCAAGAGAATTCCTAGGAACGACTGTGTGTAAAGATGGGAAAAGGCGAACATCTTGGTGGAATGATGAAGTGAGAACAGCTTGTAATTGTAAAAAGAAGGCTCATCAGAAATGGCTCCAAACAAGAGCCGAGGCAGACAGGGGTTTGTACGTAGATGAAAGAAACAGAGCGAAACAAATAGTTGTTGAATCCAAAAAGAAGTCGTGGGAAGATTTTGGTAATAACCTGGAAAGGCTAGGTCAAGCAGCAGGGAAATCTTTCTGGACAGTAATAAAGAATCTTCCGAAGGGAGGGAAAAAGGAAATGAACAGTGTTTTGAGTAATTCAGGTGAACTCATAATAGATTCCAGGGAATCACTGGAGAGGTGGAGGGAATATTTTGAACATCTTCTCAATGTAAAAGGAAATCATCCTGTTGGTGTTGCGAACAGCCAAGCTCATGGGGACGAGGAAAATGATGTTGGGGAAATTACGCTTGAGGAAGTGGAAAGGATGGTGAATAAACTCCATTGTCATAAAGCAGCAGGAATAGATGAAATTAGACCTGAAATGGTGAAGTATAGTGGGAAGGCAGGGATGAAATGGCTTCATAGAGTAGCAAGATTAGCATGGAGTGTTGGTAAGGTACCTTCAGATTGGACAAAAGCAGTAATTGCACCTATCTATAAGCAAGGGAACAGGAAGGATTTCAACAACTATCAAGGTATCTCATTGATTAGTATACCAGGCAAAGTATTAACTGGCATCTTGAAAGGGAGGGTGCGATCAGTGGTTGAGAGGAAGTTGGATGAAAACCAGTGTGGTTTCAGACCACAGAAAGGCTGTCAGGATCAGATTTTTAGTAAGCGCCAGGTAATTGAAAAATGCTACGAGAGGAATAGGCAGTTGTGTTTGTTTTTGTAGATCTAGGGAAAGCATATGACAGGGTACCAAGGGAAAAGATGTTCGCTATACTGGGGGACTATGGGATTAAAGGTAGATTATTAAAATCAATCAAAGGCCTTTATGTTGACAATTTTGCTTCAGTGAGAATTGATGGTAGAATGAGTTGTTGGTTCAGGGTTCTTACAGGGGTTAGACAAGGCTGTAATCTTTCACCTTTGCTGTTCGTAGTTTACATGGATCATCTGCTGAAAGGTATAAATTGGCAGGGAGGGATTCAGTTAGGTGGAAATGTAGTAAGCAGTTTGGCCTATGCTGATGACTTGGTCTTAATGGCAGATTGTGCCGAAAGCCTGCAGTCTAATATCTAGGAACTTGAAAATAGGTGCAATGAGTGTGGTATGAAAATTAGCCTCTCAAAGACTAAATTGATGTCAGTAGGTAAGAAATTCAACAGAATTGAATGTCAGATTGGTGATACAAAGCTAGAACAGGTTGATAATTTCAAGTATTTAGGTTGTGTGTTCTCCCAGGATGGTAATATAGTGAGATTTAATCAAGGTGTCATAAAGCTAATGCAGTGAGCTCGCAGTTGCGATCAACAGTGTTCTGTAAGAAGGAAGTCAGCTCCTGGACGAAACTATCTTTATATCGGTCTGTTTTCAGACCAACTTTGCTTTACGGGAGCGAAAGCTGGGTGGACTCAGGATATCTTATTCATAAGTTAGAAGTAACAGACATGAAAGTAGCAAGAATGATTGCTAGTACAAACAAGTGGGAACAATGGCAGGAGGGTACTCGGAATTTAGAGATAAAGGTTAATTTAGGAATGAACTCGATGGATGAAGCTGTACGCATAAACCGGCTTCGATGGTGGGGTCATGTGAGGCGAATGGAGGAGGATAGGTTACTAGGAGAATAATGGAGTCTGTTATAGAAGGTAAGAGAAGTAGAGGTAGACCAAGACGATGATGGTTAGACTCAGTTTCAAACGATTTAAAGATAAGAGGTATAGAACTAAATGAGGCCACAACACTAGTTTCAAATCGAGGATTGTGGCGACGTATAGTAAATTCACAGAGGCTTGCAGACTGAACGCTGAAAGGCATAACAGTCTATAATGATAATATATGTATGTATGTATGTATGTATGTATGTATGTATGTATGTTACATTCTGTCTTCTTATAAGGGCGTAGCTATGATTTTATTACAAGGGGTGTAGCTATGTTGTCATCACAAGGATGTGACTATGACATCATCACAGGGGTGTGGCAGAAGATGCAGCTATGATGTGACAAGCTCAGGAAATTGTAAAAGTGGAAGCATTTGGCTTTCCGTAGTGAACCTCGGCTAAGTTTGTAGGCTGAACTTCATGCTAACTTAGCCGTCTGTTTTCCTTTACATCCGGTGCAAATCTGGATGACTTTAGGGCTTACATTGACTATCTTCGGAAGAGTTGTCTTTGAATCTGTGTGGAACCCCGTGACCATGTAAATTTCTAGATACCATTTTCTGCATACTAGTGGATTGTTTGTGCTGTAATTTCAGTGTCGAGCATTACTATGTAGAATATATAGTTGTCTATACCCTTATATATGTAATTAGATATATATTTTTGGTGATGTTCCTGTCTTTTATATTTTCAGGAATAAAGCGGCGCGGCCATCTTTGGCAATTGCAAGCCCTCCACGGCCATGTTTCCTCCCCATATCAGAACCTATACCTGTTCCTACCCAGAGAGATATTTATCAGCAATTACATACCAATGATGGATTTACATCTCCAACAAAGGTATACATTAATTATAATTGAATGAAGACTGAAGTTTCATAATTATGTAACTTTTATTGATTTATTTATTCTCTCATTCTAGAGCACTGTACCTCGATCTCAGCCTATTAGTATGAAGCGTGGCAGTGATTACTCCAGAGGAGCACCTACTGACCTTAGTTCTCTCTCCCCACCTTCTGTAAGTTGGGAATTGAAGGGTTACTATTTTCTTCTTCTGTTGTGTAATAAATTGTCGTTGTCTACCCTCTCCTCACTGGGTAAAAGTATGTGTGATGCTATGTATCTAAGGGACCGAGACAGCCGTTAAGAGAAATTGTTTAGTAGTTATTTCATTAGTGCTGGTTTTCACCAGGAATCCTGTGTTTTGAATCCCTAACAACGCAAGTTGGATTTTGAAAGTGAAAAGTCACATCCTTATGATTTGGGTACCATGTAAAACAACTTAACAACTTCTTCTTCTTCTTCTTTTTTTTTTCAATCTAAACTTAATTATTCTTTGTAACGTTCTTGCATAGTGCCAGAAAGTTGCATCCTGGTATTGTGTGAGTTGGCTTTTGACCCTTTTTTGAAAAATTCCTAATGTATAAATATGCTAATCATAAATATATACTTTCGTACATACTTCTAATTCCAAGGAGTAATATGTAGTTCTGTGGGCTAACTTCAAGGTGATAGAGGTGTACTAGTAAAAACAGAAATTGACATTTATTCTTACCAAATCCTCTGCATATACAGTGATGGCATGACCTCTGGGCAATGTTTCATATGGCGAAGTTATGCAGTGGCAGAAGGGACAGTTCATAATACTTGAAAACGGGGACCCATCAGCTAAAGGAGACATTTTTATCAGAGAATATCGGACCTTTAGATTTGCCGGGGATTGGCATTGGTCTAAAAACCCAACCCACTAAACTTCTTGTAGTAGATATAGAATTAGCTGTACTGTCGTATTCAAAATGACATGGCAAACATCCAGAGGACTTGAGAATTGGTTCATGGCATGTAATTGCTCTTTACCAGCTTGAAGCCGCAAGAAACCTTTTAGATCAGTTGGATGGTTAATGTCTGTACATCACTGCCATTGAAGAAATTGGGTGGTCTATCAATTAAACAACCATGATGGTGGTTTTTTTTTTTTTACAACTAGTAGAAGAAACATCACATTTGTGGGACAAGTTTTATTGTTAGCAAGCAAAGAAAGCACCTTATTACAGACTTCCAGTCAAAATCTCATTGGGTGCAGTTTATTTTTTAACTACAGCCTTATCTGTACACATGCTCCATGTGAAAGAAAAGTGTTGAAGAGAAGGACTTGTTTTTGGCCAAGAGGTTTTTATAAAATAACAATTAGAAGTATGAATACTGAAGGCGAAAATGTAATTTGTAAAAATAATCTGCATAATGATTCCAGTGATAATATGATTAAAGTTGCTATTGATACTTTCACGGCCCGTACATGCAGACATGATATAGGCTGTAGGTTTTAGAAGCCTTTCTCGAGGACAGTCAAGTTTTTCTTCTGATGGCGCAGAGCATAGTTCTCTGCGAAACGTAAACAATTTCACCATATTTTCTTGACACGGCATAAGCCCAATAGCCTATATCATGTCTGTGATCTTAGTTGTTAAACTTTGCCTCTTTAAGAAAAACATGGTAGTGGGTAGAACACTATTTAATTACGAGGACATAGAGATGTTTTTAATCATATTGACTACTTATCGATGCTAGCCATTTGTCTTATTTCATAGATGGTAAAAATTTCAGTGGGAGCTGTCATTGACTTTGACCATTACCTATTATTATCAAAGAATAAGAACTGAACATCTGGTACATGAAGGGTATATGCATATCCCAGACAAAAAAGTTCAGTATTGCCAGGGTTGCTCTTAGATTTGCTGGTGTACTTTGTAAGGATCTGGTAAGCCTCTCTGACAGCAAGTGTATTAGTGAGATCTAGAACAACTAGGGGATGTACTAGGAAATGCTGCTGATACATGTTTAGTACGAGCACACAGACCAATTTATAAAAATTGATCAGATGGATAGGCAACATGTGATAGCACTTAAAAGTGAAGCTTATAGGAGAATACAACCGATGAATCATACCTGGAAAGTTATGGAAAAATATTATATTTCTCGAGGAAGGTGAAGAAGAAACTGAACCAGAAAGAAGTGGGAGTATGAAAATAGAAAACTGGCATAATCGGAGAAATTTGGAATATTGAACAAAAGGAGGGCTTTTTACCAGAAATTGAACAAGAGCAGGATTTTCAGCTCACAACTTCCATTATTCTGCCATTATTCTGAGCAGTGATGAAATTAATGTTTGAAAGATGGGCCCAACATTTTGAAAAGTTGCTAAATAATTTGTCTAACCAGATCAGAACCTCTGTAGAGTTTCCAGGAAGATCCGAGTGGAACTGCCATTGTCGATCTTCAGTGAAATAGAGCTGGGTATAAAGAAACCGAAGATAGGGTACCTGTTATTGGGTAATACAAGGAAAATTCAGGGAAATAGAGATGTCAAAAATACACAGGGAAAACACAGGGAAATGAATAGCCATGTCAAAATTAAGCTTTCAATCTAAGACTGAACCCGAACGGAATGATAGTGAGATTGATTTGTAGATGCGATGAGGCATATGCAGCAAGTAGTACTTCAAGAGAGACAGAGACAGATAGAGTGAGAGGCTGCCTCTCTGGCATAGCAAATACGTTAAATTAGTCAGTTTGAATCGCGCACCGAGAAGTAACAAAGTAACCTCATTTTCTCGAAAATAATTTTCTCCGCCAGTACAGTTGCACCACCATTCTTAACGTAACATAATGAATATCCCTGATTTTTTTTTTTTTTTTTTTGTCAGTATAGTTATGATACACCCTGTATAAAAAAGAATGTACCTATGGTCTATAGAGTTTACCTCCTCAGATACATGCCAGTTGCTAATGATACTACCTACATTAGTAGCTAGTGTTACAACGAAAACCTCCTTCATGTTCTTAATTACAAAAGTAGATTTGTTACCTGCATCATTGTGTTCAAACCACTTTCCGTAATGAAATCCGAAAGTGACTCGCCTCTTGGGTTGATGTAAGTACTCCCCCATGCTTCGTGGTGAAAACTGATATCACATCCAATGATGAAATGGTAGGCATCCTTCTTGCAGCCGATGGCCTTACCAAACTTGATGATTTGAGTTTTACTACTGTGAGGTCTCTTGAACATACAGTCATCATCAGCAGTACTTGCACACCTTTCTTAAATGTATGTACAAGTTTAAGAAGTCGGGTCAGAACTGCTGTATATCAGCTCTCTTCCCACCTTGTTTAGTCTTCTAGCTTTATCCATGCCAACCCAAGGTTCCACGATAAGAACCATATCACCAGAGCTGGGGTTTTATTATTGGTTAATTTTTCAGAAATTTTGTAAAATATTGTGCTTGTAGTTAAAAATATGGAAGTAATTTTGTAATAATTTTTGGTGCCATACTTTCATACACAATGTTATTAAATCAGTAATTTTTTTTTAAAAACATGATATAACATTTGCTGCCAACAGCCGTAGCCGTGTTGAAACACCGGATCCTGTGAGATCTCCGAAGTTAAGCAACATTGGGCGTGATCAGGAGTTGGATGTGTTGCCACCCGCTGTTGGTGGGGGTAAGGGAATGGAGGAGTGGAAACGAATTGGCCACCCTACCGCACGTAAACTCCAGCTCAGGAACACCTCTTCGGAGGTTCAGACCTGCCTTCGGGCAGAATAACCCTTACCTTGTAATATTTGCAACATTTATGGGAAAATAAAGGTTAAAAATAGTAAATCTTAAATAGTACCTTCTGAAAATTAACCTTACTCACTTATATTGGTATATTAAAATATGTGGATATCAAAACAAAGTCATACACAAAACAGTCTGTTACGAAGCAAGCCATATTTTCTAGTGTCGGCTTAGTTAAATGTAACTTAAAAGCTCTTCTGTTTGTCGAACACATGGTTAAATATAAATTTTATTCTACAACAAACCTGTAAGAAACCTTATTAAACAAGGGTTAAGTCTGTGTTTAATAGTGTTTATTTTTTTTCCTTGTTTAATAGGCTTTTTTACAGGTATGTTCGTGCTATAATATTTATACAGAGTGTCCGAGAAGTCCCCTGAACCCCTAGTTTCATACGTTTCATATTATAGTGGAGTACTTACATTAAAAAAAACTGTGAATTCAGGGAGTCTGTATGTGCACCATATGCCTTACACAGAGTTCTATCCGTCTCCAAGTCCTCATTGACATCTTGCGGAGCATCTCAGGAATTATGGAACGAAAGGCTTCCTCCATACTTTGGCGCAATTCTTCATTAGTCGTGTACCAACGTTGAGCCACATGGGACTTGATTATTCCCCATAATGAGTTGTCTGGCGTGTTAAGGTCTGGGCTTCGTGGTGGCCATTTCAACGGGGCTGGAGATGTTGGTGAGCCAATCCAGCGGCCTTGAAATTGTTCATTAAGGAACTCGCGCACCTGAATGTGCTGGAGCCCCATCCTGCTGCAACCACACATGACCCATGATTCCCTTGTCTTGAAGCTGAGGTATTAACCAAGATTGTAACATATGCAAATAAGATTTTCCATTCACATACCCATAAAAAAAAATACGGTCTGCACAAGTGAAAAAAATACGGTCTGCACAAGTGACGTGATGATATCCCGGCCCATACCATAACATGATGGCGGTTCCTTTCCAACTCTTGCACATAATGAGGATTTTCCCTAGACCAGAAAACCACATTCCTCCTACGTGAACTGCGATGTGTCGCACATTCATCAGAAAATAACACTCTTGAGCGAGACACGGCAGTTGAGAATTGTGCCAACAAAGCACGGCAGGCTGCAACTCGTTGCTCCATGTCATTGTCAGATAATTTATTCACATGCATCGGCCTAAATCCTTTCATTTTCAAATCTCTTTTGATGTGTTCATGCACTATTGACCGCTGCTCTTTTGCGAATGGATTTCAATGGAGACTGCTCAATTGATTGAGCGACGGCGGCACACGTTTCTTCCCGCATCTTCTTACATCCACTACGTGGCCTGTCTTTGATGTTGCCTGTAGCAAACGCACGTTTCTCCCAATCAAGCAGAGTAGCTTTACTTGGTGGGGTTTTAACAAAGCGATCTCTAAATGCACTCTTTATCACTGTCACTGTTTGCCCCGCATGTGCTCGTTCGTGCACCCACACACACGCCACTAATCGCTCCTCAACAGTGTAGCTGTATCCGTTCATGTCCGCCATGACTTAACAACTGAAATGAGACTGACAACAACGCTAGCAGCAGGGATACCAATACCAATAAAACAACTATGGAATTCCCCAATTATACAAACTCAATTGTCCATGCCATAATATAACAAAATAATAATATGAAACTAGGGGTACAGGTACTTCTCGGACACTCTGTATTTAACTTGTGTGTTTCACAAACTGAAGAGCTTTTTCGTTACACAAAACTATCTATCATTAATGTTCATTCATCAAACATCAGCATACAACAAATGACAACATCCTTCATACTTGTTCTCATATCTGACACAAGATTGTGCGTCATGGAGGGGAGTTCACAGTCTTCATTTGAAACAGGTAACCACAGTGACTGCATACATTCATCAACAAACTCTTTAAACGCATCACCTCTTGCTTTGAATGCTTCCACTACATCAGTTACATTGAGCAAAGGTTTATCATTATCAATGAATACACTTCTAGCAAATCTGCATAACTCTCCATAACCTAAAAGCAAATCACCATTGTTCACCAATATTTGCTAACTTTGGTAATTTACTGTACATTGCTTTAAGTCTACCAAAATTATTCACCCCGACCTTGGAAAGCAATTTTGTGGTTCAAAAATATAATCTAATACTTGAAATATTTCAGTATTGTGTTCATCATTCAGTAGCATGGTTTCTAGTTTTTTAAGTGTTAATTCAGAACATTCTTGTAAGGATTTCTGGAACTACAGCTTGTTTCTTCGAATCAACATCTTCAATTAATTTATTAATTTCATCATCAAACTGGTTTCACACTATTAGTTTATATTTGCTTTTTTAGAGATTCATTTCGTGAAATTAACAAATATGTTACAGGTTCCTTATGTGCCTGAAATTCTAATACACTATAGGTTTTGTAATTGAGTTACAATTCAAAGCAACAAAGGAAGTCTGGATTTTCAGAATTTGTCTGGGTTACAAAAATATTCCTCAACTAAGTTTTCATCCTCAGGTGATAGTGGATTGTACTGATTCAAAAATTCTACAATTGCTTCAAAATACTTAATCAGATATTCCACAGAATTAAACCAAATTTACCATCTTGTCATAATAGGAATAGTTCAGGACAGTTTTACAAAGCAAATCTGTTAAACTGTGATTTGATTTTCCTTGCATTTCTAAAAAAACTTTTTGGACCTGAAATAACACAATTAAGATCTTTCAAATTTTCTACCATATTTCTCCTACGAGATTAAATTTACATCACCAACATGTGAAACAAATCAAATGATCTATTAGTACTTCAAGAGTTTTAACACATTTCAGCATGTAAGCAGCACACACTGTAAAAATTGCTCTTACGGTTGAATAATTGATATTGAAATCATTAATTGTGGTGGCATTTGCTGCTTCTAGAAATGAACATACACCAAGATAGTTTCTGAACTGATTTCTCTTCTAGTTTCAAAGTCCCACAAATACACAGTTATCATTATAAAATATTATGACTGGTTTTCTGTAAGTTCTTCAACATTATTGGCCCTAGTTTCCACAACACATTTTGGTACATATACCTGCCTCAAGCAGTTTGCAGTCGGAAGATCTCCAGACCCCTGTACATACTTCCTCATCCACGCCATCACTGCAGGATGGTCTACTTTTTCTAGTGGGATATTTGCCCAAAATAATAATCGTATTATTATTTTCATCCTGCACTTCTGTCTAATTAATTTTGAAATATCCTTTATTACTGTATTTATGCAAATAATCCCCACATATTTTAAAAAAAAAATTGAGGCACAAAATTGGAGCGCAGGTTTTATTTGCGTGAAGGTTGGCAACACGCTCTTGGCTCACCGAGTTTTCAATGTTGGGTGTACAGTTATGGCTTCTGTATTTGCAGATGAAAGAAAACTGCCTCCATGTGTCATAATTAAACAGAAAAACATTCAGACTTTTAATTTAAAACTGCCTTTACATTAAAAAAACCCCACTGTGTCTTACAGAGTAATTTAAATTCAAAATGTCTCCGTGTCATGATAGAATGAGTCCTCCAGAAAGTGCAGAGGTAGCTTTCCACACTTTCACTCACTTTGGTGTGTCTACAGTATATATATATAATGCCAATGTATACAAATATTTCAAATTCCTTATAGGAATCAACTTTTATATCGTCAAGTGTCTACAGTATGTTTTATAGTTGCTAAGTTCAAGTGAAATCTTAATTCTTTTGTATTCTGCTTTTTAAGGAATGCCACAATAACACGGAGAATCAGAATCCGCGAACAATGGTGATGCCGACAATTAGCAAAAAAGCGTGTCTCATAATTACTTCTTATGCACCAAACAACATTGTCTATAGTGATGAAACTGCATTTTTTTAAATATACTGTGTTGCAATGCAGACCAAAGTGTATAATGCAGACAGAAGCAAGAGACTTCCTCCCCTCTTCATAGAGAAGTTCGATAAGTCACGATGTTTTAAGGGTGTGTCGGGCATTTCCTGTGCAAGTACAAGGCATCTAAAATGCATACCGTACAGTAATCCAATGAATAAAATTCTTGCACAGGGGAGTCGGCATAGATTTCTCCTTGTCTTTGAATCATGTTTTCCTTTCGTTGCGCAAGGTTGTGTGTGTCAGTGAGTTATCCAAGTGCATTATTTGAATACTGTAAATGCACCTTGTTGGATATATTTTAAACTGTAAATCAATGTTAATTAGATGCAGTAACAGGTCTTAGAATATTTTATGACGCGGCAAGGGTTGATGTTTCTGAATTACGAGTTGGCGGTTAATTCGTAATAACATAAATGTAAGTTGATTTTTGCGTCCCAACGACTTTGAATTACTGAGGTTTTACTGTATCACAAAACTAACACCCTAGTTTGCCGGTGTGTCTCTTGCACAAAAAGATTTATCCACCACTGGTCGTGTTACTATCTGAGTAAAATGCGACCGCGTGTGAGAAGTGATTTAGACGTGGAGTATGACGAATTTATAAGTAATTTAGGAGAGGATTCTAGTGATGCAAGAGACAACGAATCTTCCAATCTACAGGGAATCGAGCCTATCGCAAGTTCAGATTAATGAAATACCTGCCACATAAGTAGGCCTACTTGCTCATTTTAATGGCAAATGTATTTTATAGCAGTGATAATGTATTTTTATCATCTCAAATATGTTCAGGCAAAACAGTTATATCTGTAAATTTACATGTTCATGTTTTCTTAAAGACCACGTGGACTTCGCGGAATGATATGAAATGTTTGTTTATGCCTACGTTATCCTTTCGATGGAAGGAATTTTAGTTCATTTCATTTTTTTTCTTTTCAAAATGAACCTTCCTAAAATTAGGGTGCGGGGATAATTTGTGTAAATGCAGTATATAGCAGTAACATAACCAAAAGAAATATTACGGAGCAGGGGGGGGGGGGGGATTTCTACTCTGTGCCCGTTGCTGTCACATTACTCCGAGACATGCAGCGTAAATATAGTGCTAACAGAGGTACAATTAGGAAGTATCTTGTTCCCTATGACCTAAAAAAATAAATAAATAAATAAAATAAAAATAAGCTATTATCTTGACAAAGTTTTTTTCTGCAAAGGGGTATTTGAACCCCCAACTCCTCTCTGGCTATGCCACTGGTTAAATAGCATAATTAATATACAAATGGCAAAATGCAGCTAAACTTTAGGAACATTTTTGTTGTGTTCATTACAAACTCGTATTTTTCTTCTTTCACTTTTTTTCTATGCCTGAAGACTTTCTTCAGTATTGCACAGTCTTTTTGGAGCAGAATCATGTGCACTTGTTAGCTGAACATGATTTAAATCCCCTTTATTTTGAATGAGTTTCTCACATATTAGACATGTTTGTGAAATTAATAACTGGTTTGATAGAAGGCAGTTCGGTTTTAGGAAAGGTTATTCCATTGCCAGCAAGATATAGCAGATATCTTGGATTCAGGAGGTCAAATGGACTGTATCGCGATTGACCTGTCTAAAGCATTTGATAGGGTGGATCATGGGAGACTACTGGCAAAAATGAGTGCAATTGGACTAGACAAAAGAGTGACTGAATGGGTTGCTATATTTCTAGAAAATAGATCTCAGAGAATTAGAGTAGGTGAAGCTTTATCTGACCCTGTAATAATTAAGAGGGGAATTCCTCAAGGCAGTATTATCGGACCTTTATGTTTTCTTATATATATAATTGATATGAGTAAAGGAGTGGAATTAGAGGTAAGGCTTATTGCGGATGATGTTATTGTCTATAGAGTAATAAATAAGTTACAAGATTGTGAGCAAGTGCAACGTGACTTCGAAAATGTTGTGAGATGGACAGCAGGCAATGGTATGTTGATAAACAGGGTTAAAAGTCAGGTTGTGAGTTTCACAAATAGGAAAAGTCCTCTCAGTTTTAATTACCGCGTTGATGGGGTGAAAGTTCGTTTTGGGGATCATTGTAAGTATCTAGGTGTTAATATAAGGAAAGATCTTCATTGGGGTAATCACATAAATGGGATTGTAAATAAAGGGTACAGATCTCTGCACATGGTTATGAGGGTGTTTAGGGGTTGTAGTAAGGATGTAAAGGAGAGAGCATATAAGTCTCTGGTAAGACCCCAACTAGAGTATGGTTCCATTGTATGGGACCCTCACCAGGATTATCTGATTCAAGAACTGGAAAAAATCCAAAGAAAAGCAGCTCGATTTGTTCTGGGTGATTTCCGACAAAAGAGTAGTGTTACAAAAATGTTGCAAAGTTTGGGCTGGGTAGAATTGAGAGAAAGAAGAAGCGTTGCTCGACTAAGTGGTATGTAAATGCTTACAATATAGTGATTATTTTAATCCACCTATTCAATACAAATTGGTTTTGTGTTGCTAGTTCATAATACTACAACACGAATTTACAGGGACATGTTTCACTTTATTTACAAGCATCTTCAGCCTACATAATTGTCTCAAGGTTAAGACCTGTCATATTTGGATTGTTTTTTACGAATTTTTGCATGTTCAGTAAATCCATGTTTAGTAATAACATGTAAAAAATATAGGAATTATGTACACATAAAAAGTATGACAATATGAATTTCAATGTTGAATTGTAGTAACCCTTAATTCTAAAATACATTGATGTCCAAAACATAGTAACTACAATTTAAAAATTTGGCTAAAATTGTTTTCACAATGCTGTGGTTGATTGAATCAACTGTAATATGGCTTTAAATTTGAGTCATAAATATAAACTGAAGGTTAAAATATAGGAGCCATTTTTTCTAAAATCCGTTGATTTCTGGAACACAGTAACTTCCGATATTGAGAATTTGGTTAATAATTGTGATCTCCAATGCAATTATTTAAAAACAACTATGATTTGACTCCATGTGTAATTTGAGTCGAAATGATATTCTAAAAATTAAAATCTTGGAACCGTTGGAGACCAGCTTATAGAATTTTTTAGGCTTGCTGCAGTTTGGTGATTTGATCAGTGAAAGTATTAGAATAATTAGTTCTTGTTTATTGCGACTTGAATATCCATTGGTAGCAGATTGTATTAATGTAGTTATAGTTAAAAGGGGGGGGCTTCTATCCAAATCTTGAGTAGCTGTTTATGTTTCTTTCGAGGTAATAGAATGAGTGAAGCTTCTGGAACAAACGGAAATTAACTTGAAATACTGTTATGTGTTGTGCTTGTAATGTGAGTTTGATGTTATATTTTTTCACTTACCCCTTTGACTGCTGCTACAAAGTCTTGTGGTCTTTCTGACGTTACTGTGACTAATGTCTGTTGTGGTTCTACTCCTTGTGTTGTATGTGTGGAGGGGCTGTTGTGAGGGGCAACTAGGGGGTTGAGGGGGATAGGTGTTGGGCGGGGCGTTTGCTATTGGCATACCATGTGGTGGGGAGTTCTTATCTGTTGTCGAGGTGGGGGTAGGGGACGATCCTGCGGGCGGAACATTAAGCTTTGGCGTGTTATGTAGAGGGGCATTCGTTGTCGAAATAGTTTCTGTTGTGAGTGTTTTTAGATTTAATATCCTAAAGAAATTGCTTTTATCTGATTTGAAAGTTTCTAACAATGTTGGCAACTGTTCTATTAACAGGCTTTTTATTTTGGCCGCGTCTTTCAAATTTTTTTCTTTATTAAAATATTGATCCACATAAATATATATGTTTTCAAACTCTGTCATTAGCTTCCCCTTTTCGATCCTTTTGATTATTGTAAGGTCTTTGTCTATTGAGGTATAATGATAGCCGGTTTCTTTCATATGGTTACTCATTGCGGAGTATTTATTATGTTTTAAGGCGTTACAGTGTTCCATATACCTGGTTAGGAAACTGCAGCCAGTTTGGCTAACATATGAAGATTTACACTGTGTGCATGTTAGTCTATATATTCCGGAACTTTGAAATTTGTTATTGTAGGAATTTACTGTGTTATGATTAAAAAATAAGTTTTTATTTTATTTGAACGACGCGGCCGAAATAAAAAGCCCATTAATAGAACAGTTGCCAACATTGTTACAAACTTTCAAATTTTCTTTGCCAAACACAGTGAAACCTTGTTAGTGCATTCCTCATTAACACATTTTCCTGCTTAGCACGTCATAAATTTGAAGTCCCGATCCTCATCGTATTAAATCTACATAAAGATAACTCACTTACTGCTGTACCGTACCGGGCCTCGAATGGAAGACCCATGCATAATAATGCATCAGCGTAACCTGGTAAACAAATGCGGATGAGACTGTAGTGAAGAGCAGCCCAAATTGCCAACATGAGCTTCGAACCGCTCCCCTCCTACTTTCTCTGCTAGCCCCGGCAACTTGAGCACTTGGGGGGTGGTTACGTTCAAAAGGAAAGAAAGAAAAATACTTAAGATGGAGTCTCATTTAATGTGAAAGTAGGATTTCTGGGTTCGACTGTCTAATGGATACTGCTTAGCATGGCTAGAAATGACGAGAATCATGTAATGGGGTCATCATCATCATTGTACAGTTCCAGTATCGCGGGTACTGTTTATGAGCCTCTTCCACTTCTTCCTGTCCATATACAACTTGTCATGGAGAACATCATCCACTGTCCATCCCCTGGTAACTAGATCAACCTTGATCATGTCCATCCATCGGGTTTTAGGTCTTCCTGCAGTCTTTTCCCTTCCACTTGTCTTTCCAAACTTATTCTGGCTGTTTTTGTAGGCTGCATCCTCATCACATGCCCGTACCACCGTAGTCTGGATGTGCTGTTTCGATCTAATAGGGATGTCTTTATTCTGGCTTCTATCCTCGCCTCCTCATTTCTTAACTTATCCATCTTGGTCTTCTGGGTGGTGGATCTAAGAAATTTCATCTCTGATGCCTGCAGTCTTGATGAATCTCTTTTTGTGAGGATGCACGCTTCAATACCATAGGTCAATATTGGTATGAAATAGCATGTAATGGGGTCACAAATACTAATTTATTCTGAATTGTGACATAAAAGAAACAACACTATACAATAAATTCTCCGTATACAGAGGGAAAAAGGAAAGAAATAAGCACTTCAAATTGACTCGTCTGAGGGCAGTCGCTGACCTCACTAAGCATAATCTTCATGTAGCACAAGGGTATAATTGAGTTCTGGCGATTAACATTGTCTATCTTTCCCTCGTTAATTTCGTACTTCTGTCGACCACACCGTGTAATACGAGAAGATGTCCCCTACATAATACATTCTATTCTTAGCACGTAATTAACTGGTCCTTACGCTATATAATTGACGCATTAGAAAAATATTTACATAACACTCAAAGAAGCATATAACACTGAACTCGGGTCCATAATCTGACACCAGGACAGACAACGTTGGACA
This sequence comes from Anabrus simplex, assembly GCF_040414725.1. NCBI lineage: Eukaryota > Metazoa > Arthropoda > Insecta > Orthoptera > Tettigoniidae > Anabrus > Anabrus simplex. Next base: position 979,871,132 of record NC_090266.1, read on the forward strand.
TTGGTTTTGTTTGAACTCAAAGAAATATACACTAAACAACAAACATATGTACACATCATGTATAAATGGGGCCATTCCTGAAAGAAAAACATGGATATCAATTTCTTCTGCCCCGGCGAAAGCTTAAGGCAAGCTCGCACAGGCCGGCCCATTCTGACCTGGGCTTGAACTTGAAAAACTAATCAAAAAGAAAGGATGGCCGAGAGGTACATATCTGGAAATCCCTGCGTAATCCGTGGCCTCATACTACAGGATATTGGGGGAATATATAATTATTCATTAACTGCCATCTAAATTATCATGCTATTATCACTCAACACAAGTGTTCTTAGCCCAAACCATTGAAAAACAAAACACAGTGCGAGATCCAGAGTCCAGATCCTTTAACTTCAATAAACATGGTCAGCAGCTCGGCTACTAGGGGAGAAAAAACGTAAGGGAAGGTCACTCCTCTGTTGTGCGCGACTGGGTCAACCCATTCCATAGCTGCATGGGGTTCCTGACCCTTCACAATTATAACGGCCATTTCCCCTTTCACTGATACACATACACTGACTGACAGAGCAAATGCAACACCAAGAAGGAGTGGTCAGAACTTTATGCCAATTGCAGGGTAGACTGACGTCACTGAGGTATGCTCATGATGTGAAATGCGCCGCTGTGCTGCGCACGTAGCGAACGATAAATGGGACACGGCGTTGGCGAATGGCCCACTTCGTACCGTGATTTCTCAGCCAACAGTCATTGTAGAACGTGTTGTCGTGTGCCACAGGACACGTGTATAGCTAAGAATGCCAGGCCACCGTCAACGGAGGCATTTCCAGCAGACAGATTACTTTACGAGGGGTATGGTGATCGGGCTGAGATGGGCAGGTTGGTCGCTTCGTCAAATCGCAGCCGATACCCATAGGGATGTGTCCACGGTGCAGCGCCTGTGGCGAAGATGGTTGGCGCAGGGACATGTGGCACGTGCGAGGGGTCCAGGCGCAGCCCGAGTGACGTCAGCACGCGAGGATCGGCGCATCCGCCGCCAAGCGGTGGCAGCCCTGCACGCCACGTCAACCGCCATTCTTCAGCATGTGCAAGACACCCTGGCTGTTCCAATATCGACCAGAACAATTTCCCTTCGATTGGTTGAAGGAGGCCTGCACTCCCGGCGTCCGCTCAGAAGACTACCATTGACTCCACAGCATAGACGTGCACGCCTGGCATGGTGCCGGGCTAGAGCGACTTGGATGAGGGAATGGCGGAACGTCGTGTTCTCCGATGAGTCACGCTTCTGTTCTGTCAGTGATAGTCACCGCAGACACGTGTGGCGTCGGCGTGGAGAAAGGTCAAATCCGGCCGTAACTGTGGAGCGCCCTACCGCTAGACAACGCGGCATCATGGTTTGGGGCGCTATTGCGTATGATTCCATGTCACCTCTAGTGCGTATTCAAGGCACGTTAAATGCCCACCGCTACGTGCAGCATGTGCTGCGGCCGGTGGCACTCCCGTACCTTCAGGGGCTGCCCAGTGCTCTGTTTCAGCAGGATAATGCCCGCCCACACACTGCTCGCATCTCCCAACAGGCTCTACGAGGTGTACAGATGCTTCCGTGGCCAGCGTACTCTCCGGATCTCTCACCAATCGAACACGTGTGGGATCTCATTGGACGCCGTTTGCAAACTCTGCCCCAGCCTCGTACGGACGACCAACTGTGGCAAATGGTTGACAGAGAATGGAGAACCATCCCTCAGGACACCATCCGCACTCTTATTGACTCTGTACCTCGACGTGTTTCTGCGTGCATCGCCGCTCGCGGTGGTCCTACATCCTACTGAGTCGATGCCGTGCGCATTGTGTAACCTGCATATCGGTTTGAAATAAACATCAATTATTCGTCCGTGCCGTCTCTGTTTTTTCCCCAACTTTCATCCCTTTCGAACCACTCCTTCTTGGTGTTGCATTTGCTCTGTCAGTCAGAGTATTTCTTGCCCACTTCATTTGTTTATTCCATTTATTTCACTTTACCACAGAATTCCCAAGAAATATTTTATTAATTTATTCTCTACTCTCTCATTCTTCACGTTTAGTGCCTAACGTGGGGCAGCATAACATTCGAATTATCTCATCGTAGACTATTTTGGGCGTTCGGCCCTCTCATTACTTCTCATATCGCGTATCCTAATTCCTTGGGGCTTAGGGCTCTCATTATTCTTCTCTCAACCATTCATATTTCTCTTTGTTCTTTGCAAAAATCCTGACCACTCCTTCAGGCCTCCGGCACCTCCGCATTTCACACTGGTTACGCACAAAGAACAGTCCATACAAATTCTGGTCAAATAATCAATCAAGGGAAATTTGCATATTGTCCTTAACATAATTTACCTAAATAACACAGTTCTCTATCGCTCTCAGTCAGGACTCTTCTTTCTTGATGTTCATGCCTTAATTGTACGTATCAGCTGGAGCATGCGTTGTCTAACTGACCTGTGAGCTCCCTAGCATATGCGATAGCCATATTGAACATTAAATAACAACCTTTGGACATGGTATCCCTTGCTCATCAACACTACTGTTTCCATCCCGCCTTAAGGGAACTCGAAATACTCTTCTGTCCTTGTTTCTCATTCTTGCTAGGATATTATTCATATTGGCAATAACTACTACTCGTGAAAAACTAATCAAAACTAAAGGAATAGTTTGTCCGCAGAGTCAGCTCCCTTGAATTTACGTTATCATGACAAAGAGCAATAAAATTTCCATTTTAGGACATGCATTATTTACAACATTTATGTATTACTAAAGAAAAATCATTTCCCTATGACCCCGGTTATGCTTTATTGTGCTAAGAAATAAAATGACATCAACTCATCTCTATGGTGGTCGTTTTTTTCCTTCTACGGGAAACCCATGGTAGAGTTTACTGCTTCATAACCTCGGCGCTGAAGACGAGAGTGTTATCCTTCGATCCTGGTCTGCAACAGTCCATCTTCCTGTTTGGTTCGTTCAACTGCTACAATCCAAAAGGGTGTCGACTCCAGAACTCGTCGCACGTTTCTCTGTCTACAGCAACACACACACACAGCATTTACACAAGATTTTTCCTTATGCAGGCAGGTCATTCTAATCACAAGCAGCACGCTTCACAGAGAGAGTCAGGTGGCTCATAGGACTTGAGGAACCTGGACGCTGAATAGCGGATTGGTTACCACCAATTTATTGATACCACATAATGATTTAGGCCGGCATTGTTCTTAGCCGGCTCCCGCTATTCATTAATTGATTCTAGCAGCCTGTTTAATTGGCACGCGGCACTGAGACACTTACCTAGGTTTGCTTGGCTATTATTCTACTTCCTACATACAATTCACAAGATTTTTAGGATTCATGGCCGCGACTGACACAGCAACTTTGTCTTTGTAATTGGTCAATAGACTGCGGACGGTAGACTGTAAAAACTGTAACACAATGTAACACACTGTCCTCTCTCAACTGCCCTCTATGAACTACCCTCAGCGAGGGCCGGGCTAGCTTATATTGTCTCCGCGCTGGAAGACTGGGGGTGGAGGCCTTTCATGCTTCATTAAGGAAATCTGCTCCGTTCATCACAGAAATTCGAGACATTTAAAGGGTGCCTATTGTAGCCCTCGACTTGCTCTTTCACTAGAGCCAGGTGTAATCGGAATCCGATGGGCAGTTCTTACGTAATCAGGCTTTCGTCATTAATTATATCACTTGCGTCCACTCGGGGAGGAGCTATCTTTGAGCGCAATTCTTGGCTTGGGAGATGCTACATTCACACGTGTTAGCAATACATTACAGCCGGACATTTGGTGACCTCAGTTCGCCCCGCGAATAAAGTATTCCATATTTTAACTCTGGGATGTGCAGAAAATTCAACTCTCTTCATTGGTGTGCCTCACATAATTTTCCTATGTCTGGATCAAAATACCATATAATTTTACACGCCCAGAATTCAACGTTGGCATCCGTGGAATGTGCGTAAAAAACTGGAAGTTCCTTTTGTTTGTGTGGAACACTGAGAAACTAGGCAACACCTCTTGGCGTATTAGACTGTCGTTGCGTCGTGTCGTATCTCCAACTCTGTCTATAACTTGATTTTGAGAGGGCTTTTCTACGCAGACTTGGCTTCAGCCCCACCCTTCCTCTGTCTGCCAGGCTGTCTTTCACGGGTCTGGTTCTGGCCACATGCCATTCGAGTCCTGGGGGTATTTCTTTTGCCCATCATGCTACAGATAACGCAACCTTTGAAATGATTTTAAGAGGGTAGAAAGACAAAGATGCTGTCAATGAGCTGTACAGGACACTGTACAGTATACAGTGTATACAAATCATTTTGAATTTAATCACTACAAACGGTGAATTGTATTGAATAGGTGGCTACAATAAATTTTATTCTAATAGAATCTTACTTATTCCATTTAGAAGTTAGAAATTTTTTTTTGTGTTGAGTGGTACGGTGAAATGTAGCAAATATTTGTCGTGTGATACAGTAGCCTATATCTGGATTAGAGCATATAAACATACCTATCGCATCACAAATTTTTGCTGTTACCGCTTACTACGAGTATGATCACATTTTTCCTAACCCTGAAAATGTTATTTGTCATCCCTTGTGAAAGAAACATGATTTACAACTCAGTTAAGAGCCGCCGTCACAGTTGTGTCATTACGGAAAAAGCGAGCCTATTTGTACTTGTATATCACATTCCATTCAGAAGTTAGAAATGTATATTGTGTTGAGTGGTACAGTGAAATTTTGTCACGTGATACGACGACCTATATCTGGATTAGGAACATAATTGTGTGAAATTGACTAGTGTGGTGCATATTTGTCTTGTGATAGCCTAGTTATGGATATGGAAAAAGTCATGAAATTCCTTAGGCTACTGATGAAGAGAAAATTAAAATCTTTCAGAATGTGGACTGGCATCCGCATCTTTAAGCGCGGAGATGTCGCAAATGTTGAACTCGTACCTTTGAGGTTCAACCCCATCATTCGACTTGGTTGAAGTGTTTCAAAATGGCAGTCAAAGTCATTCCTCTCGATTCCTCCCAGTCGCATATGGTCGAGTGTAACCTCCAATTCATTGTCTGAGAGTGTGCCAGAAAATAATATGTAATAACCAACTGCTCCAAAATAAAGGGCTTCTGCTAACATTTGTTTTAGAAAGAGTGTAATCTGCAGTAATACTTTAATATTTTTATTGGCCCGTGGGTATGTTTTCATGATTGTTGTTTAGTGTTTTTCACACCTTTCAACGCACTTGTTGTTTTATAAGCCCCAGCAGAAAAGGTTTTCATATTTGTTCTCATGTTTTTTGCACCTTTTAATACTTTCCTCTCATCTTTAGGAATGTTAAAGTTTTCATTGTACCAGCGGATACACAACGTAAAATGCCCTGATGTCGGAAAAAAATTGTATCTTAGTATTTCCATATCCTTGTTGTGTAGTTTTTATTTGTATGTTTTCTCACCATGTTCATTTTTGTTGTCTCCTGTAGAAATTTTTTAACGAGGTTTTACTGTAATTATAATACCTCATACTCGTACAGACCTCACACTACCACAAATTGTCCCTGGTTTTCACACTTACTGAAACTGCGGGCTGATGACCAGAGATATCCCAATCCCCTAAAGAACGTAACTGCAAAAGACCCCAAATTAACATTGGCTATTACATACTTCTCCACTACGCAGGACCAATGAACAGGGATGTCTAAAGCCCCTAAAACAGAAACAAAATGCTAGCAATGATGTATTCACAAAGAGGAACACACGAAATTCTGTCAGTTGTTTACACTGTTTTATTTACAAATTATTTAAACATTATACACACACAAACTAATAAACGCTCCGAAGACCGAAAAAGTAGTTAGTGGGACGTAAAGCAAACTAATAAACTGCCATAATGAACAAAACACTAACGACTTGCACTTACAGCTCTCACTAAAAACTTCACTTCGTCAAGACTGCCTCTTTATATACTTTGCCTGGCCAAGCTTCTAGAAGAATATGATGCAACATGTTTTCTCGTAATTTTGTGAGTGTCCAATGCAATGAATGGAATTTTCTGTAACTCTCTAGTTGTTCTGGACTATTACCGCGTGTTGCACAATATTGCATTGGATTTATACATCATATGTACAGGTAATAATAAATTATATACTATTAATTACGTGTTCTTACATTAAAGAAACTCATATTAATATACATACAGCAGATGTTTCATGACGTAATCTCACAAATCACACCCGAGTAATAAGACCATGATTTATACCAAATAAAGTCCAGCCATAACTACATAAATAATAACAATACTAATAGCTGCGAACAAATTCATAGCCACACACCTCACAAGTAATAATAATAATAATAATAATAATAATAATAATAATAATAATAATAATAATAATAATAATAATAATAATCATAGATACTTACATTATTTACCCACGGGTTAGAGAATTGTTTCCTAGTTATACTAGTCCAGTACAGTTGCATCAGCAACAAACACCACACACTTATAATAGTGCAGCTGCCCATCCACAAACACAAAAACTAGTCTGAAAAAATAACATGGCGTGGCCTTGTCGGAACAGCCTTCAGCCATTATCATTGTATAGCTGCTGATGAATATAAATAAGTGACAAGTGTATTTCGATACATGGCGTGGCTTTGTCGGGACAGCCTTCAGCTGTTATCATGGTACAGCTCCCCTTAAACACAAAACCAGCCTGGCAAGAACGGTGTATAATATGGCACGGCCTTGTCAAGACAACCCTTGTCTTTTATAGAAACAAAGCTATCCACAAACAACAGTGTGGCAGTAAGGCATATTACCTATTCTAAAAACATTCCACTTTTTTGCTCAGAAAAATAACTTTTGCAGATTACTAAAACAATTATATTTATTAGTTCATCTCATTGTTCTCGATAGCTCCAGGAAATCTTGCAGTCATACCCCTAATGCCCTGTATGTTCAAGTACATTCAGGTTTTGGCATATGCAAACAATATAGTAGGAGGAAAACTATGAGCTGTGATAAATGCCTTCATTAATCTAGTGGCAGTTGCAGGAAAGATGCATCTGTAAATGAAGTTAAGACAGCGTATGTGTCAATGATAAGGAAGGATTGCATGAAAATAGCTGGACATACTGAAATTGAGATTGAGTTGAAATTTGAAGTTAAGCTATAGTTTCACGTACCTTGGATCAGAAGTTATGAGCAAGGACTTTTATTGCTGAAATCTGGAGGTGGATACTCTTGACAAGGTCTCTGAAAGTATTTGATATCATGAATAATAATTCGGGGAACAAAAATTATAATGTGTTATGCTAAGTTCTAGTGAGACCAGTGGTAACATTTGCCTCAGACACTTGGCCATTGTCAGAATCTGATGAAAGACCCATAAGCATATATGAGCGAAAATTATTGGGATCAATATTTGGACTAGTGGAGGAAAAGGAGGTATGGATAGAAAATATTCAAAGCCTCAGTTGTAACCATTCCATTCCTAGCCCCTTTCCTCTGTGTACTGAAAACCTGTATGTGTTGGTGCCTCTACTAGCAAAGGTGTTATTACAACTTCATACTCCTTGTACTTAGCAGTGGACTGGACCTTGTCAGAATAATGAAGGGACCTTGTCAGAACGATGAAAATAAGACATTTGAAATGAGCTGGGCATTTGCTGCACATTAGTGGCAATATAATGATGAAGATGATTTTCAAAGTAATGGCAGGAGCAACTAGAAAAGTTGGCAGTTACTTCATCTTTCATAGCATATAAAAATGTCAGTCTTGGCAGGTACTCATCTGAGAGTACTCACAATTTATTTGTCAGCATTAGAATCTCATAGTTTATATCTGAAGTTCCCTTGTAGGACCTTTTTAAGCCATCTAGTGTTCCATGATGATCTATGATTTGAAGTGGTGATATATTGTTTCAGATAGTTTTCAGCAAGAGGCATGTATGTGGACATATATATGGAGATATATTTCCGTTCCAGTATTGGTTGGTGTTTTTCCTGTATTAATTCCGAGTGGATTGTGTCTATGGTAATTAGCTCAATATTTTGTCAATTGTTTGGACCAGCCTGTGAAATGTTATTTGGTGAACTTTAAAAAAAACACTCAAGCATAGTGGGCTACTGTCAAATATTACCAACCATTCATATCTGGCCTCTCGCATTTGGATATTGGCAGCAAGAGAATAGGTCAGTTATGTCTCCTTCTGAGTGTCCTGTATGATTAACAGGATAAAGAACATATGCAGCAATGCACCATTTCAGAATAGGCAAAACTTGAAAACCCAACTATTATCCTCAAAATAGAAATAAAATATATTTTGTTTAATGGCTGGGTCGAGTGGTTTAGATGGTAAAGTATTGTCCTTCTCAGACCTACTTGGCAGGTTCGATCACTGCACAGTCTGGTGGTATTATATGATACTTAAATATGCCAACCTCATGCTGGTAGATTTATCTTGCAAAAGAATTAATGCAGGACAAAATTCGACACCTTCATATCACTGAATAGCATAAAAGGAGGCAGCAAATGCGATGGAAAAAAAGTATCATAATAATTATTGTTGTTGTTTCTTCTTTCAGTAAAGTTCTGGAATTGTGATTCGCCATATTTCTTTTTGAGTTGCCTGAGTGACAGATTAGCTTCAATGAAAATTTCAGCAACATACTTTCCTGAATTTTTGCTTGTGTTCTTCTCTGCACCATTGAAGCTCAGAGAAAAGCATAGGAATCTCAGTGTGAAATAGTTTACTTTCCTCATATATATTTATTGCTTTGATATCCTTTCCACCAAGCTCGATAGCTGCAGTCGCTTAAGTGCAGCCAGTATCCAGTATTCGGGAGATAGTAGTTCGAACCCCACTATCGGCAGCCCTGAAGATGGTTTTCCGTGGTTTCCCATTTTCACACCAGGCGAATGCTGGGGCTGTACCTTAGTTAAGGCCACGGCTGCTTCCTTTCCACTCCTAGCCCTTTCCTGTCCCATCATCGCCATAAGACCTATCTGTGTCGGTGCGATGTAAAGCAACTAGCAAAAAGATATCCTTTCCCGTGCTATTCAACAATTAATTAAAATAAGTTCATTAATGTTCTTCAATCTGAACAGTAAGAGACATCCTGTTGAAGTTGAATGACTGTTACAAATACAGACATACAGCTGCATTACATTCACAGTTAGCTTCACTTTTTGTAGGAAAGATTCTAACTTCTAACTCTGTTCAGTCCGGATCTGAAGATGTTCAAATGTAAACATGAAATATCCATTTACTAAAAAAAATGACTTTATAACAGTGTTCACTAATAAATAGATTGGTTATTTGGAAATAAAAAGTTGGAACATGAAGAAATATGAGATAACCTAATACTGACCGACTTGTTGGCTGAATGGTCAGCATACCGCCCTTTGGTTCAGAGGGTCCCAGGTTCGATTCCTGACTGCGTCCGAAATGTTAACCTTCATTGGTTAATTCCGTTGGCTCGGGGGGTTTGTGTTTATGCTGTCCTCAACATTGCTGCAACTCATACACCACACATAACACTATCCTCCACCACAATAACACGCAGTTACCTACACATGGCAGATGCCGCCCATCCTCATCGGAGGGTCTGCCTTACTAGGGCTGCACTTGGCTGGACATACCCACATGAAATTTCTTTTTACTCAGTACTATATTTTTATGTCAATGTTTATTCACAATTCTACAAATTAGACTAGCCTGCAATGATACCGGTAACCTGGTTTTAGTGAAAATAGGTGGTTTATATGTTAAACGATGTGCTGATTTTGAAAACACCGACTGCTTTGCTGTAAAACATACAGATTTTATGTTATTAGATTATATATATATATCTGTACCGGAGGCACACCTCCTGCGTCAGTTTGAACTGTGCGCCTTCTAGAAGGCCATCTGTGTAATGAATCTGAAACGGTGTAGCTGAAGAAGTTTGTACCTTTAATCCTTAGATGTCTCTACTGTCGGCCTATGTGCCACCTCTGACGGGAGGACGGACAATTAATTTTCAAGGGTAATTTCTGTTCTATATGTTGGTAAACCTGTTGTGTTTGTAGATTGTTTTTCTTATGTGCTAAGGTTACCAGCACTTCTACAACTTCCTTCTTCCTTAAGTTATTAACCAATCAGAAATTTTGTATATATTTTTGTAGCCAATTAAAATTGGAAAACCGAGCTCGATAGCTGCAGTCGCTTAAGTGCGGCCAGTATCCAGTATTCGGGAGATAGTAGGTTCGAACCCCACTGTCGGCAGCCCTGAAGATGGTTTTCCGTGGTTTCCCATTTTCACACCAGGCAAATGCTGGGGCTGTACCTTAATTAAGGCCACGGCCGCTTCCTTCCCACTCCTAGCCTTTCCCTGTCCCATCGTCGCCATAAGACCTATCTGTGTCGGTGCGACGTAAAGCAACTAGCAAAAAAAAAAAATAATAAATAAAAAAAAAAATTGGAAATGTGTACAGGCATTCTGCGTAGGTCAAAAAAGTTCGGAAACCTTCCCCCTTAGTTGCTGTATAAGCTGGGTGCTTTTGGGCCATTTTGTCATTTTCATCACCCCGGTCTGAGTGTGTGCATCGGCATAGTAGGGGCAGGGCAGTCTTGCCCGTCATTGGAAGGCCCAACAACTGAAGGTAATGGAAGACATCTTTTAAATACATGATAGCTCCAGACAGTTAACTTTAGGGGAAGGTTTCAGACTTCTTTCTTAATGTAAAAATCTCAAGTTTATTATCACCTTTTAAGTGTAAATTTTCAGGCAAGTCTAAGGACTGTATTCAAATCCCGTAGGGATAAAGAGTGTTAACCCTCTATTAATTCCCATTCAACTTGGTAAACGGGTGATTATGTTTTTCTAAAAACTTTAATTTCTTCAAAACCATTTTGGAACTAATATTTCGCATCAAGTCACCCCTCTGTAGTATAGGATTAGCCTCTATAACTTTGGGCCATAAGCCCATATAGGATTTAAAGTGCATTTCAAAAGCCGTGCAAGTGTTTTGCCTCCTAGCATTTTGTTCATGGCCGATCTCTTAAACCTTTTCTTTTGTACACTAAGGCTATTTAGAATGGGCACTTATTGCCGCTGTTAAGTTGTAATATTCATAGACGAGTGTGTAATAGACTGCCAAGCTGAAATGACAGTAAACATTGTTTTGAAGTTCATCTAGTGTAAAATTTGACAGAAAACTTGTGCTTCTGAGAGGCTGGATTGTAAAAAAATTTAGGAATGTAAGTGAGTGGAGCAAATGTGCTCTTTGAACTAGCATAAATTTAGAGCTACAAAGATTATTTCTTGTAAATTATTGTGTTGACAATTTTCTCTATTGTACCTGATTTTTGGACTTAGAATCCACTGTTGTTATCCGAGCTGATGATCTCTTTAACTGTTATTTGTTGTTGCTGATTCAGATCATCTATCAAAGTTTAAAGTCAAAAAAAAGGATTTAGTGTTTTAAATTATGCTTTCATCTTTTCTCTGTCCACCCATTCACACCAGCACCTTCTTACACCTCTGTAAACCACAGAATTTCCGTAGCAATATCCATGTTTAATGTAAATTTAGGGAAATTTGAATTCATTTCATCATGTTTTGAAAATTTTTACTAGGCATAAAAGTATGTGAACAACACTAATATTAGTGTGCAGGATTCAGTAAAAAAAAAAAAAAAAAAAAAAAAGGAGCTTTACCCTTTACAAAATATTAATAAGAAAAGATATCCTAAAATGCTTATACTATGCAAATTAAAAGAAATATGAAAATAATTTTATCGCATACAAAAACATAACAATTAGTGGAATACATTATATTAAGACTTACTATCTGGAGAAAAATACTACTCGAGTAAGACACCCCTAGCACCCCTAGCTGAAAATAAAATACAACCTCAATGTTATATTGAGCCCATAAATCTACCTTGCTGAAATTTCAACTACAAGATGGAGTGCATCCATATTTTCATTGCAAGTTCATCCCGCGTTCTGTGGCAACTCACCAGCTATTTTCCACCAATATTCAGGCATGCTGTTTTACTCCGGTCGCAGCAGTAATCCCATTTATCAGAGATGAGTGACAACAGAAGAGAGAAATCACATTACTACAATAGTCAATATAAAGTTGCTGTTGATCAGTTTTATGAGCTTTCGATATTTGTAGGCCTTCACATTTAGTTTTCTTTCAAATCGGGGATATTCGAGCATATAATGTAAAGGTAATCCTTCCTTCTTTCATGTCTCCATCTTTGTCTTATTCTTCAAGCAGTCGTTCCTGTACAATTTTCCTAATTTTTTTAATAATCATCTTCACATTTTTCCTTGTCGATATGGACTGATGAATACACAGTTTTACATCTTTAGACCATCATGAAAAAAACAATTGCCAGCTTTAATACCATTAAACAATATTTCCATGTTAACAATGCTTGGCGTTGATATGGACTAAGCAAAAAAGTCTAAATTCATTATTCTATTATCATAGACAGTATGGTAAAACAGTATAAGACATAAGTGATTGGCGCTTGTGTTGTCTATAACTTTTTACTGTATGTAATACTTTTCGATTGGACCAAAATCATAGGTACTCTATTTAAAATAGTACATTTTAGGCAATTTCCCCTAAACTACCATTTCATCGAGCTTGAATAAAAATTATTTATAACCTAGACTGTAGGACCTTATTCCCAGGCTTTACATAATGACTTCCATTTAATTCTGTTCACCCATTTTCTTGTGGTTCGGCGTTGATATGGACTTACCAAAAATTGATATTCATGAATATCTCTGTTATAGCTGGTACGGTAAAACTGTATAAGACATAAATGATTGGAAATTTAATTTTATATAACTTTAGTTATGTAGTATTTATCGATAGGACCATATTTGAGAATTACATTATAGGTCTTCCCCTAAACTACCATTTCACTCAGCATGAATAAAATTATTTATAGCCTAGATTTTAGTGCATCATTCCCTGACTTTACATACCGAATTCTCTACAGCCATTATCTCATGATGCCCGTACATACATACATACATACAGCGCATACGTACATGCATACATACATACAGCGCATACATACATGCATACATACATACAGCGCATACATACTTACATATATACATACAGCGCATACAGACTGACAGACAGGGTAAATTTGGAGCAATGTACAGACAAAACTCTTATTTTATGTATATAGACTAGCTGATGTACCCGTGCTTCGCTACGGAATTCTACATTGTATGCAGAATTCTAGGTTAGGTAGTGGACACGTTGTGAGCAAGATTGTATGAAATTGCATAGCTCTTAGCGTTACCCTATCAACGCGATGGGGATGTCAAACATCTTTTCTCATATGAAGACTGAGTTAGGGAATTTTCACTGTAATGATAGACCCGCTTGCAAACCATCAGTCACAATCAGGTTGGGGAGCTTTCATGATAATGGTAGACACTCACTCTCCACCTGCCTTTTTACATTCTCAGGAAGACTGTCTTAGTGGTTTTCCCAACTGGAATGTACATACATTACAATTACGTCAGTAGGAATGGCGCGAAAAAAAGCAATGCTTTCATATGAAATACTCGATCAAATGGAAAACCACAAATTTCCTCACTTTTAACGAACAGGACGCGCTGCCAATCTAACAGTCCAAAGTTCCAGAGCTGGAATGACCAAGGTGCAGACTGCCGTGGGCCGTGAACACTTTTTCGTCCCTTTTCGGTGGGGAGAGGGTCGAATAGTGGTGACTCCCAGGGCAAAACTATGCCCTTTTACTAATCTCTTTCCTAGGAGTACTGATGAGTCGGAAAGTATCAATTCACTACACTGGCAGCTGAAAAATCTATCTGACTTGGAGGCAATTTTTTCCTCCAAGCCAGAGGACAAACCGCCTCTTCACTACTAATTTGGCATAAAATGAATGTAGAATTTAATAAAAATGAAGAGGAAGAAGCTTTTCTTAAGAAAAGGCTCTTTTCAGGGTTGAATTTTGAGTTATTTAGTGAGTTGTGCTCCTATAATTTGGAATAGCCCCAATTGTTGTTCTAGACCATGCAATACTACTACTACTACTACTACTACTACTACTACTAAGCGAGCCTCTGCCTTAAGTATGCCCACTGCTCATTCAAAACAGCGCGTCAGAGTAGGGATCGAATAGCTAGAATACTATGATGTATCACTGTGTGTTACGTACCAGCTGTATCAGAAAATGCATCAACCAGAGGAATGGCATGCTAAAGAATAAAGTTTTCTAACTCCCTGGCTATTTCCCGCCAATATTCAGTCAGGCTGTTATACTCGGTACGCAGTAGTAATCCCATCTATCGGAGTTGAGAGGCAGCATAAGAGACAAAGAACATCACAACAAACAATGGTCAATGTAATGTTATTGTTGATCAATATTATGCACTTTCGATATTGTAGGCCTTAACATTTAGTTTTCTTCCGACTCTGAAATACCACTCTTATCATAGTCGGTACGTTAAAACTGAATAAGACATGAATGACCGGAAATTGTATTCTCTATAACTTTTGTTATGTAGTACTTTTCGATAGGACCAATGACATAGGTATTTAAAAATTACATTTTAGGCGCCTTCCCCTAAACTACAATTTCATCCAAGGCGAATGCAATTGTTTATAGTTTAGACTGTAGTTTCTTATTCCCCGACTCTATATACTGATTTTCATTAAATTCTGTTTACCTATTTCCTCGTGGCTCGGCGTTGATATGGACTTAGCAACATAAATACAAATTCATGAATATCTGTGTTAAAAATGTGCGGTAAAAATATATTAAGACATAAATGGTCGGAAATGTAATTTTATATAACTTTGGTTATGTAGCATTTATCAATACGACCGCTAATAATATAAATATTTCAGAATTAAATTTAAGGCCTCCCACTAAACTACCGTTTCACTCAGCGTGAATAAAATTATTTATAGCCTAGATTGTAGCGAATTATTTCCCGACTTGATATTCCGATTTTCATTAAATTCTCTTCAGCCGTTTTCTCGTGATGCGTGTACAGGCAGGCAGGCAGGCAGAAATTACAGAAAAGTAAAAAATGCATTTTCTTGTTACTGTGGACATGACGGATACAGAAATACCATTATTTTCAAATTCTGAGCAATGTACTGACAAAACACTTATTTTATATACACTGACTGACAGTGACAATGCAACACCAAGGGGGAGTGGTTCGAAAGGGATGAAAGTTGGGGAAAAAACAGAGACGGCACGGACGAATAATTGATGTTTATTTCAAACCGATATGCAGGTTACACAATGCCCACGGCATCGACTCAGTAGGATGTAGGACCACCGCGAGCGGCGATGCACGCAGAAACACGTCGAGGTACAGAGTCAATAAGAGTGCGGATGGTGTCCTGACGGATGGTTCTCCATTCTCTGTCAACCATTTGCCACAGTTGGTCGTCCGTACGAGGCTGGGGCAGAGTTTGCAAACGGCGTCCAATGAGATCCCACACGTGTTCGATTGGTGAGAGATCCGGAGAGTGCGCTGGCCACGGAAGCATCTGTACACCTCGTAGAGCCTGTTGGGAGATGCGAGCAGTGTGTGGGCGGGCATTATCCTGCTGAAACAGAGCATTGGGCAGCCCCTGTAGGTACGGGAGTGCCACCGGCCGCAGCACATGCTGCACGTAGCGGTGGGCATTTAACGTGCCTTGAATACGCACTAGAGGTGACGTGGAATCATACGCAATAGCGCCCCAAACCATGATGCCGCGTTGTCTAGCGGTAGGGCGCTCCACAGTTACTGCCGGATTTGACCTTTCTCCACGCCGACGCCACACTCGTCTGCGGTGACTATCACTGACAGAACAGAAGCGTGACTCATCGGAGAACACGACGTTCCGCCATTCCCTCATCCAAGTCGCTCTAGCCCGGCACCATGCCAGGCGTGCACGTCTATGCTGTGGAGTCAATGGTAGTCTTCTGAGCGGACGCCGGGAGTGCAGGCCTCCTTCAACCAATCGACGGGAAATTGTTCTGGTCGATATTGGAACAGCCAGGGTGTCTTGCACATGCTGAAGAATGGCGGTTGACGTGGCGTGCGGGGCTGCCACCGCTTGGCGGCGGATGCGCCGATCCTCGCGTGCTGACGTCACTCGGGCTGCGCCTGGACCCCTCGCACGTGCCACATGTCCCTGCGCCAACCATCTTCGCCACAGGCGCTGCACCGTGGACACATCCCTATGGGTATCGGCTGCGATTTGACGAAGCGACCAACCTGCCCTTCTAAGCCCGATCACCATACCCCTCGTAAAGTTGTCTGTCTGCTGGAAATGCCTCCATTGACGGCGGCCTGGCATTCTTAGCTATACACGTGTCCTGTGGCACACGACAACACGTTCTACAATGACTGTCGGCTGAGAAATCACGGTACGAAGTGGGCCATTCGCCAACGCCGTGTCCCATTTATCGTTCGCTACGTGCGCAGCACAGCGGCGCATTTCACATCATGAGCATACCTCAGTGTTGTCAGTCTACCCTGCAATTGGCATAAAGTTCTGACACACTCCTTCTTGGTGTTGCATTTGCTCTGTCAGTCAGTGTATATAGATTACAGTTCAGGCCTTCCCCTAAACTACCATTTCACTCAGTGTGAATAACATTATTGATAGCCTAGATTCTAGCGACCTATTCCCCGACTTTGCATACCAATTTTCGTGAAGATACGACCACTAATAAAATAAATATTTGACAATTAAATTTTAGGCCTTCCCCTAAACTACCATTTTTCTCAGCGTGCATAGCATATATTGTAGCGACTTACTTCCCATCTTCGTCTAGTGATTTTCATTAATACACGACCACTAATAACATAAATATTTGCGAATTAAATTTCAGGCCTTTCCCTAAACTACCATTTCACTGAGCGTGATTAAAATAATTTATAGCATAGATTGTAGCGGTTCATCACCCGACTTTACATTCCGATTTTCATTAAATTCTCTTCAACTGTTTTCTCGTGATGCGTGTACATACAGACAGACAGACAGACAGACAGACAGACAGACAGACAGACAGACAGACAGAAATTACGGAAAAGTAAAAAATGCATTTTGTTGTTACTGTGGACATGACCGATACAGAAATACCATTCTTTTCAAATTCTGAGCAATGTACAGACAAAACTCTTATTTTATATATATAGTTTACATAATAACAAACAGGAAAAAGAGGACTTATGCAGAGTATAATTTCGTGAAACAAAACACCCGTCTCACCCTCATTTATCTTTAGCCAGCCATGTGTTTAAAGTTCTCAAAATGTTGAGTGATTTGAGAATGCTAAACCAGCACGGTTAAGGGAAGTAATAAATATGTCAGCGTTAATGCCACTGAAGAGAAGAGTGCCAAAACATGTTAGCTCATAAAAATATCTTAGGAAAGAAAAGATAAATTAAGATAAACACAATCCCTAGATAGTATCAGCATTGTCTTCAGTAGGCTTTGTTTTCTCTTTGTTGTCAGTGTAATATTCATTAATTTTTAAGTGTTCCTTAGTGTTGTGTATAGTGATAAGTTAATATAATATGGCTTCATTGTCTGCAGCATCAAGAAGGCAGTGTGTGAACAGCCTGAACAATTTCTGTTATGTATGTGATTCATACTTGTTACAGAAGCAGAAACATATTACACCCTTCATTAAGAAAGTGTACCTTGCATATTTCAAAGTTAAGCTTGGAGATCAACAAAAAGAAGGGGGTACTCCATATTATATGCAAAACATGTTTTGAAGGACTACGGCAGTGGTTTAGTGGAAAACTGAAATGTATTCCATTTGGAATTCCCATGATTTGGTGTGAACAAAAAAATCATTGTGATGATTGCTAGTTCTGTCAGTGCATTGTATTGAGGTACAGCAAAGTTAATAAATCAAAAATAAAATATGCCGAAGGCTTAGAATCAGCTATGAGGCCTGTGCCATACAGTCCAGATATTCCCGTTCTAGTGCCACCAAAGCAACTAGATGCAGCTGTTGTAAAAAATTCTTAAGTGGTATGAAAAACGGAAAGCAGGTTTGTAATCGGCACGTGTGTTTTAGTAATGTTCGTTTATAGAATGTTCCTTTGCAGTTTTTAAGGGGTTTCGAAATTTAGTGAAATGTGATCAAAGTCATGATATAAAGGAAATGATGAGGCCACTGTGAGAAATCTTTGTGATACAGAAAAAATAGAAAGCAGATTTGAAGTCAGCCTGATAGGTATGATCTCCTATTAAACCTTTTACTGGAGGGAAAAATATTTTGCAGGCTAGTGTTACATACAATGTTTCATTGTTTTCAAGTGAATTCTATTTCAATTAATTTCATTTCCGTTTCATCCTGTTTTGTGTTCCTTTTCATGTTCCTATCTTTATATGACTTGAGTTCTATCTCATTGATCATTGAATTTTGAGGACAGAGCTAAAATGGCATATCACAACTTGGAAACGAACTGTAAACCACTTCCATGCCTGTAAATTAATCTACCAATTTAGCTACTATGATATGCCATCTTGCTGGTTTGGAAAATATATAATGCTGATGCTACCACCAGCACAGCTATACGACTTCCATTTGTGGAACTACTGAAGTCTGCTTCAATGAATATTGTACTTCCATGGCCTAGTTGTGCTATGCGAGTTTAGCTCTGTACTAGAAATATGTATGACATACGCATAAAAATGCTACATGATGTAACAGTTAAAAGCAATATGAATTCTATTTCTCTTCAGGTTCAGTTTATGATTGGAACTCCACCTAATGGTGGAGGACAGAGACGGCGTTCGGCATCTGGTAGCTCCTGCGAAACCCCACCTCCTGTAACTACATGGCAGGTGTCACCTGTATCGGGTGGAAAACTTACTCCAACAAGTTCACCTCTTCGGCGATCAGGTATGGTTATTGGTTTGGAATGAAAGGCTTTAAAGGTGATGTACTTAATGTAGGTAGGGGAGGGGTATTATAATTCATAAGAAGTTATATAAAATCATATAAAACTTCCCTCAGTCTGCCAGTTTCATACATGTGTTCACATCCCAGAATCCATTTAGTGTCCCCCCTGTGGGTGGGGGACGCAGAAGGAAAATACACCCACGGTATCCCCTGCCTGTCGTGAGAGGCAACTGAAAGGGGCGACCAAGGGATGATTGAACCAGAACCATGAAACTACTTGTGGTTAGTACCATCACACGGGGAACACCATGGGTCGCCTTTACTTGCGAGTAGTACCACTTTGTTAGGTACTCAATAGTTTTGTGATTCGTAGCAGTCCAGCTGGGTTCGCTGTGGATTTCCAGTACCTGTGATTAGTACCACTAAATGCGGAACACCACGGGTTTGTGCGTTGCCTGTGATTAGTACCATTATGTGAGACACACCACGGGTCTGGGCGTTGACCTTGGTTACTAATACAATATGAACAACACCGTGGGTCTTCGTTGCCTATGTTTAGTACCCACTATGTGAGGAACACCACGGGAATACCAGTGCCCGTGATTAGTACATCTAGGTGGGGGAACACTATGGGTTTGCGTTGCCTATGAGTGGCGACGTTGTGTGAGAAACACCAGAGGTCTGCGTTACCTGTACGATGTACAATACTTGTGAGTAGTACCATAATGTTTGGAACACCGTGAATTTACGCTACCTTTGATTAGTACCGCAACTTGTGAAATACTATGGTTCTGCTTTACTAGCGATAAGTGCCATTATGAGGGACCGTTGACATGGATATTGAACCCCTTTAGACAAGCATCACCAATCCAGGATTGTGCTTTGAAAGCAGCCCCTTGGTCAGTAATATCATTGCTAGGAATGTGCGGCATTGCAGGTCAGATCCACTGATTGTTTTAAATTCATATTCAGTCTTCATCATCACGTTTTGAATTCTGGTCAGTGGATGAATTTTGTACTTTTAAATTGCATTTCGTCTCATTTCATACCATAGGGGCCGATGACCTCGATGTTAGGCCCCTTTAAACAACAAGCAGCAGCATCATCATCATCCATTTCGTGTCCTATATTTTGTTGCAATAAGTCTCCATAAAATCCAGCGTGCATAAAGTTTGTCTCGTTTCTGTAATAAGTTTGTTTCAGTTATGCATTTTAGTGGCCCACAGCACCATATTCCATTGGAGGTTTTGGCTCCTATCTACACTGGACCACAGAATTTTTCTATAAGGGTTCTCTCCCTTAGTTTTTAGAGATCCCTCTTTACCACAAGGCATTGGGTTCTTAATCATTTAACCCGAAGAAGAAAGGCTGCCTCTTCCACTAGCTTCACTGTATTAAAGGATTACTCCTCCACCATTGCTGCCGTTGAGATTTTATTGTGTTAAAATGAACAATTTTGTTCCTGCTACACTCAGTGCATTAACTGTAACTTTGGCATTAAACAAGTGGTATTTCTAGTTCAATGTGTATTTTTCAAACAATTTTTAAATTATTACAAACTATTTTATACATCAACATTTCATATAATATGAGCATAGAATACTGTTTTAGTCCTTTGTGACGTCTTTCTCATACCTGGCACCAGCAGGGAACCTTGAAGTCTCTCTTGGTGTGGTATGTATCAGAACATGATAGAGGGTACGTTGTAGGCTGTTCTGGACAATGGCAGCCCTTGCAGTAGAAAATTGATTGCTCTCTTTTGCACCCTCCCACCTTTCCTTTCTTTTAGCACTGCGATGGCATAATGGAACAAAGAACACAATATGGTTTGTGACTTTTATCTTATTGTTCCTCACTGAAATGTGTCTCAGTCTCACAAGAGGTATGGCATCATCGGATCTGTGACCATGTTTTGCTGGAGGTGGGCTCTGGTATTTCTGCGAAAATCCTGTTATAACAGCATTTCTGAAATTGGGATTACTAGTTGTTTTATTGTTGACCATATTGTACAATGTTCTTCCATTTTAAATCATTCTCTAGTAGGAAATACCACAACACCTGATACTAATTAATTTTCTAGTGAGCATATACATAGCTGGTACATACTTGGTCGAACTTACCAACACCGTTCATATAACAATTGTACTTTGCAACTAACTTGGGCTTTTCTACAATTGTGTAACCAGTTGGATTCTTCTTTGTTCTCTTCTGAACCTGTGTAGTCTCAGATGTCCAAATAGTTGACAGCATAATTATGCAGCCAGTATCCTGCCATGCACAAGCAAGTATTGCTTTCCTTGGTTGATGCCAAAACTTGGGCTTCTGTCCATTTTCACCTTTTAGCTCTTATATATCCTTGGGTAGTTCTTTCCTATTACACCTCACAGTTCTGCATGCACCTATACCATTTTCTGCAGGGTAGTTAAGGGTGTAGAGCTTGAAAAGAAATTGTAAACATATAAACTCTGTAACTGTTTTCAGAAACTTGCGTCAAATTTCTCACTACTGTTTCCCTAACGTTTACCCTGCATTCTTTATACTGTTCCTTCCTATTTTAACGTCAAACCTACTCAGAAAAACACTCTTGCTGTTGTACCACTTAGCGCAATTAATTACACAATTACCCCAAGTGACAGCACAAATGCTCTGACCATACATAAAAAGGTACAGATCAGAGTCACGGAAATGTGCAAGTCCAAACAAATATCAAATGAGAAAACTGAACAAGTACTCGCCATTTAATAAACCGGTGATACCAGAGGGGTGGATTAAATGGAGACCTGGTCATCTTGAAATGTTTACCCATTTTCAAAAACACAACCTCTTACTTAGAAACAAAGAGAGATTTAATTATAGACCATAAGAAACTTAGAGTTGAATTAAAATAATCCTCGCTGGAAATAAACCCAAAAAACTTAGTGCTCAAATAGTTTTTAAAAAACTTACAGTCGACAGTTTCATTAGAAATTAATTCAATAAATTAATTAATGAATAAATTAATTAAGACTATACACCTTACTGAAACACTTCTTCCACCTTTAGATATCCTTTAAATACCGATAGATTTCACACCAAGTTTCATATCACCATCATATACCTTGTTAAATTCAGAAACAGTGGGCAATTAATTGCCTTTTTTTTTTTTTTTTTTATAAAGATCAGAGATGTTACTGAGTACATCCCAAGGAGTTCCTACAAGGAAGGGTGAAGTATCACGCTCAAGTTTCAAGAAAAGATTACCCTAAAATAATAATAATAATAATAATAATAATAATAATAATAATAATAATAATAATAATAATAATAATAATAACAAAAATCAGGTCTGCGATACGGGGTGGGAAAACATGCCAACAGGAAGGGAAAAATGCCAAATATAATTAAAGAAAAACAGGTTAAACCACCCACAATACTAATTTCATAACAGGAACATCAACATACATCAACAATCCGCATCCCCAACAACATCAGCATTCCCATGGCAACAATAACACGCCAGGTCAGTTAAGGGAAAGGACCAATCACAGGCCGCCAATCAACAATAGGCAAAAACACATTAAAAGGCAAAAGAAAAACAGGATGCCGAAATACCACGAAATACTAAGCAAATAAATAATAAAATTTAATTAAGAGGACGGAAGTGAAGTTAAAATAGTAATGGAATATGAACGAAAGCCCCACACCCTTGTAGCAATTCACTCGGTTAGTAACCTTGCCGAAACATTGCGTTAACCCCCTGCCTATCAGGCCTAGAAGGCCACAACCAAACATTAAGTATTAAATTTACAATTTCCAAGAATAAGCATTAACATTAATTTACAATAGTCGCAAGTCCCTAGTGAACAAAGCTAGTTGACGTACAATTTTTTTAACCGGAAAAAGTGTTCGAAAACCACAAAGCTAAAGCACTGAATTTAGATGACGCAATGCTTCATTATGTCCCGGTGCGCCCTTCACGTTTCGAAATATTCAGTTCACCACACGGAATCAGTAAAAAGAGACTTGCATTGCACCTGCTTGCTGTACCCAGCCTCATATGCTTGCTTACGTATGGCAGAGGAAATCCTTAAAGGTACACAAAATCTCCAGACGAGGAAGATGAAATTATAATAAAATTTAAAGGAAAACTTCAAAGTTCACAAGGGCTTAAGCCCTATCAAAGTAACTTCACTCTGGGTCCATGTTAAATACACAATCCATCCCGCCAGGCAGGGAAGCACGCCACCCTTCCATCTCGCTTCACTCTCAGAACGATATTGGTGACTACCCCGGAGCCTCCAGTCAGTCCACAGCCGCAATAATGATGTGCGCATACACGCCCAGTGGAGGGGGAGCGAGTGGCGAGGTAGTTCATACCGACGACACTAGAATGCAGGAGAATACAGGAAAAGGCACCGTCTGGGCATACACCACATACGGGCATCTTAATAACCTTTTAAGCTGGTGGAAGTTCCTGTTTATAAGTATTGAAAACCATGGTATCTGTGACTATGAATTACTTGATGAATACCGTAGTGGCAAACCACTTTACAGATACGACTGGGCGAATTGGCCGTGCGCGTAGAGGCGCGCGGCTGTGAGCTTGCATCCGGGAAATAGTAGGTTCGAATCCCACTATCGGCAGCCCTGAATATGGTTTTCCGTGGTTTCCCATTTTCACACCAGGCAAATGCTGGGGCTGTACCTTAATTAAGGCCACGGCCGCTTCCTTCCAACTCCTAGCCCATTCCTATCCCATCGTCGCCATAAGACCTATCTGTGTCGGTGCGACGTAAAGCCCCTAGCAAAAAAAAAAAATTACAGATACGAATTTCAATGGCCACGTAGCCAGTACTAAAATATTTATGGAGAGGGTATAAATTATTACGCCGGTAATATTATCACAAAAGGACCATGGTTTTTTGCTCCATTTTGTTAATGTTTTTGAAGGAAGTTATTGTTTACACTACAATCTTCCTATAAACTTCACCGTGGTCTCATCTACTGACAAATAGTTCCCAGGTAAAACATGATCCAGACATGTATTCTCACCCATGGATATGATAGGTCTAACCGTTAACAAAGGATCATATCCAGGAGGCAGTATTTATCCCATGACATAACTTGTCCATAATTCGGTGTAGAATTTAACCAGCCTTTTTCAGAGAAATATGTGTGTAATAATGGTTTACGACATATTCCTATTGAAATTTTTAGATCCACTATCGCCTGAATATATTCAGTTGTGGAATCAGTCCACTTATGATACATTCATAGAGGTGGGAAGTCAAAAGTTGTATCCAGAAATGCTTTGCATATATATTCATCTGTTTTGCAACATGTTCAAACACACTCTTAGGCATAAATTGATGGAATCAGATCTATGGATCAAAAAAATTAGACAAGTCACTTTTCACTTGAAAATCAATATTTGAATCATCACACAAACTCAATGTCACATTCCCAATCGTGTCATTTATATCCTATCAGTCAGCTCTAACCTGAGTATCTTCATAGCGATCACTGCTCTCCAGTGAATTATCATGTGACATATCATTAACATTGACAGACAATTCAGAGTCAGAATCTGCCACAGAAAGCTGATAAATGTGGTCTTCATTCTTAGTAGTCTCATTGCGTGCAGTCAAATTTGTTTACTATCTGTCAAACCAGAGAGTATCACCTCATATTGCACAATATAAATTTCATTCTGTAGTGATGGTTTTTCAATTATATCAATTTAAATGTAAAAATTCTCCTATTCAAAACATTGTAATATATTACATCTATAAAGATGATGTCTACATTGACCATACATGTTTCGACCCATTTTAGAGTAATCTGCAGTGGAAATTAAGTCTTAAAACATAAGTTGTAATAAAACACTATTTCTGAATAAACTATTTAATGTGTGGCATTTTAAAATCTTGCAGTAGTGTACTGGTGACATATTATTGACACATTTAAAATCACTGTCTTGAGATGTGAATTTCATGTCTTCTCTATATAAAAACCTGGTGTGTAGATTAAAATTACTCCATTTGTGACTTGACTTTCATCATAACTTGATGTTATTGTTGTCAGTGATCTGCTGTATTAAGAAGACACCAGGTTTTTATACTCGTATATAGAAGACAAGAGATTCACATCTCAAGACAGTGATTTTAAATATGTATCGATAATGTGTCACCAGGATACTACTGCAAGATTTCAATACGCTACATGTTAGTTTATTCAGAAATAATGTTTTATTGCAACTTCCATTTTAAGACTTAATTTCTACTGAAAATGACTCTAAAATGGGTCGAAACATCTATGGTTAATGTAGATATATCGTCTTTATGGATGTAATATATTACAGTGCATAAAATAGGAGGACTTTTCACACTTAAATTGATGTAATACAATATATCTGTTATTGTCATGGAAAATGCATACTTCTTCCATTCTCTGACCTTTCCCAGGTTCTAAATGTTTTCAACAGATGGCAGAACGTTCCTAATAACTAATGTGTTACTAAGAGAAAAAATCAATGTACATAGCTACAGGTAAGTTTCAAGTCGACTGCTGTGGTGAAAGAGTTGTGCAGATTACAAAGCCCCCTTTAGCCATCTCTATTTAGGGTTCCTGTAAGGCCTTCACAGCTACTGTAGTGGTCAAGTACACATGCAGTTCCCATTGTACACCACCTTCCTGGCAATTCCTACTTCATCTCATTGCCTGCTTCCCATGATGTGGACGATGGGTTGACCGTAATGGGAGACTAAAACTTACCTAGTAGTAAAAAAACCTTAAATACCCTTGACATCTTATGAATAAACTAGATGAATGTGACCAGTTTTCTTATCTGCTGAAGGCTTTCCAAACTGGTAAATGAATGAGCTTCAGAATCCAAGAAAATGCTTAGCAGGAAAAAAGTTGGGGTTTTTAAGCGGGCCCTATGGTAATGAATGTCGCTTAGATTGTTCTGATAATTACATCACTTAACTGTACTGCCTATAGAGGAAGGGTGGAGAGTCATGAAAAATGAAGTCAGTAGGGCTGCTGAAGAAATGTTTGGAAGGAAGAAAAGATCATTTAAGAATCAGTGGATAACTCAGGAGATACTAGACCTGATTAATGAACGATGAAAATACAAGAATGCTAGAAATGAAGAGGGCAGAAAAGAATACAGGCGATTAAAGAATGAAGTGGATAGAAAGTGCAAGGTAGCTAAGGAAGAATGGCTGAAGGAGAAGTGCAAGGATGTCGAAGGCTGTATGGTCCTGGGAAAGGTAGATGCTGCATACAGGAAAATCAAGGAAACCTTTGGAGAAAGGAAATCTAGGTGTATGAATATTAAGAGCTCAGATGGAAAGCCACTTCTAGCGAAAGAAGACAAAGCAGAAAGATGGCAGGAGCATATCCAACAGTTGTATGAAGGTAAAGATGTAGATAATTTGGTTCTGGAACAAGAAGAGGCTGTTGATGCTGATGAAATGGGAGACCCAGTTTTGAGGTCAGAGTTTGACAGAGCTATGAGTGACCTAAATAGGAACAAGGCACCTGAAATTGATGACATTCCCTCTGAATTACTGACTGCCTTAGGAGAAACCAGCATGGCAAGGTTATTTCATTTAGTGTGCAAGATGTATGAGACAGGAAAAGTCCCATCCGATTTTCGGAAGAATGTTGTTATACCTATTCCCAAGAAAGCCGGTACTGACAGGTGTGAAAACTACTGCACCATTAGTTTAGTATCCCATGCCTGCAAAATTTTAACACGTATTATTTACAGAAGAATGGAAAAACAAGTTGAAGCTGAGTTGGGAGAAGATCAGTTTGGCTTCAGAAGAAATGTAGGAACACGTGAAGCAATCCTGACTTTACGTCTGATCTTAGAGGATCGAATCAAGAAGGACAAGCCCATGTACATGGCATTCGTAGATCTAGAAAAGGCATTCGATAATGTTGATTGGACCAAGCTATTTATGATTCTGAAGATGATAGGGGTCAGATACCGAGAACGAAGAATTATCTACAATCTGTATAAAAATCAGTCTACAGTGATAAGAATCGAGGGCTTTGAAAAAGAAGCAGCAATTCAGAAAGGAGTGAGGCAAAGCTGCAGTTTGTCCCCTCTCCTTTTCAATGTTTACATAGAACAGGCAGTAAAGGAAATCAAAGGGGAATTTGGAAAGGGAATCACAGTCCAAGGAGAGGAAATCAAAACCTTGAGATTTGCCGATGATATTGTTATTTTATCTGAGACTGCAGAAGATCTCGAGAAGTTGCTGAATGGTATGGATGAAGTCTTGGGTAAGGAGTACAAGATGAAAATAAATAAGTCCAAAACAAAAGTAATGGAGTGCAGTCGAACGAAGGCAGGTGATGCAGGAAATATTAGATTAGGAAATGAAGTCTTAAAGGAAGTAGATGAATATTGTTACTAGGGTAGTAAAATAAGTAACGATGGCAGAAGTAAGGAGGACATAAAATGCAGACTAGCACAAGCAAGGAAGAGCTTTCTTAAGAAAAGAAATTTGCTCACTTCAAATATTGATATCGGAATTAGAAAAATGTTTTTGAAGACTTTCGTGTGGAGCGTGGCATTGTATGGAAATGAAACATGGACGATAACTAGCTCAGAAAGAAAGAGAATAGAAGCTTTTGAAATGTGGTGTTACAGAAGAATGCTGAAGGTGAGGTGGATAGATCGAATCACGAATGAAGAGATACTTAATCGAATTGGTGAGAGGAGATCGATTTGGCTAAATTTGATGAGAAGAAGAGATAGAATGATAGGACACATCTTAAGACACCCAGGACTTGTTCAGTTGGTTTTTGAAGGAATTGTAGGTGGTAAGAACGGTAGGAGTAGACCAAGGTATGAATATGACAAGCAGATTAGAGCAGATATAGGATGCAATAGTTACGTAGAAATGAAAAGGTTAGCACATGATAGGGTGCCATGGAGAACTGCATCAAACCAGTCCATGGACTGATGACTCAAACAACAACTGTACTGCACATACTTTTTATTGTAATCCCCCTTTTACAGAAAGGTACACATAATATAAGTTACATTTAAAACAAGTAATGATGTAATAAACCAAAAATAACATACCTGAAGGAACAATGTCAGCCGATGATACACCCGGAAAAACATTTTAAATTTCAACACCACATGGGTATGCAGGGTTACCAAGATGACAACTAGAGAAAGGATGTATGGGAAGCAGGCCGGGAAACCCTACAGAGGAAGAGATCTTACATGACGTTGTAGGGAAAGAAACGTGAGAGCATTAACCCTTTAGTCTTATTTACTCACAATAAAGAATCTTAACAAGGTATAAAACACCAATTAAAAGGATAACATTATCAATTAAGAAAAAGGTTAAATTGAACCACGAGGTTCCTATTGGTGCTTCTTCAGAAAATAAAATATCTACACAATATCACAATTACATTTAAATACGTGAGCATAACTTCGACGATGAAATTTGCAAGGAAAATTTAACAGGGAATATGACATAATTACAACCATCTTACAAGGCAAATCGAAGAGAGTTTACAGAGAAAGAAAAAGGAAATTTAAATTTAGCACAGAGGCCTTTAGAGGTGCAGTCCTCTCCTAAAACACATCAGTGAGGGACGCATAGCTCAACAGGTGTACACTAAATTGACGCTGTATTACGGGAGGCAACCCAAATGGAAAAATTAAAATTTACATTTACACAAAAGGTTAATAAAAGGAATTGCCTCCAAAACAAAGGATATGCCTAGCTGACGAATTAAGGCATTACAAAACTAAAACGGTCAAAACCAGGGTCTAAGGTAAAATCCGAACAAATGAATTTACATATTAATTTAACATTTGAGAAAAGAAAACATGCTTACCCCGGGATGACTGGACCCGCTGAGCGGACCACCTTACAACGTGTGTCCGATCGTTAAGACTTACGAAAACCAAAGACGCTGAACAGAGCCTTGCTATTATCGAGTAGCCAAAGGCTGGAAATTGAGAAATACTCAAACAGCCAATCAGGGAAGCTACCTATGATTCGACCCGAAGTTTCACCAATACAATTTATCGTTATTTTCGCCAATCACATTACAGCACCATATATGGTAATGTAGAAAATATATTCTAGAGGTTTCGATTGCGAAACTCAGCAATTTTGTGATCGAAGCCTCCACGTGGCAACTACAGGGTGATACAAAAAATGGGTTACAACATGTACACTACTGGAGGTCTTCAATCCCCCAAAATCAATGTCTCTTCCTTAACACTAAATATAATTGTGTCTTCTGCGAGTCCTGAAAATTCTTTAAATCAACTAAATTTCACAACAAATAAAACACAAAATTTTACATTAATTTACAGCAACAAAAATAAAAATAAAAATTGAATTCTTCAAAAAATGTCAGTTCCTTAGTTTCTTTCAATGACGGTTTTATGACAAATGTTTAGTATAATATCAGGAATTAAATTATTCCAACGACTTTATGAACTCACCACCGGCGACATTTATGAATGCCTTTAAATTGTGGTTAGTGAATTTCATATTATCACTGACAGCTTACACAAGTTGTAAATAGAGGCGCGCGGCTGTGAGCTTGCATCCGGGAGATAGTAGGTTCGAATCCCACTATCGGCAGCCCTGAAAATGGTTTTCCGTGGTTTCCCATTTTCACACCAGGCAAATGCTGGGGCTGTACCTTAATTAAGGCCACGGCCGCTTCCTTCCAACTCCTAGGCCTTTCCTATCCCATCGTCGCCATAAGACCTATCTGTGTCGGTGCGACGTAAAGCCCATAGCAATCAATCAAATCAAGTTGTAAATATTGGTGCAAATACACCAGCTCATTGACATCACTTTCTGTTAAACAGCAACGGCATTCAGTCACTACGTTTCCAGCACTTGAAAATACATGTTCACTTGATACTTTATTTGCTGGAATAAGCTGATTTTGTCAGACAATCGGCAAGAGTAAACTGAAGGTTTACTGATTGTTCCTCCAAAATGAACGAGGATTGGTTTTCACATCTATTATCTCATCATCCATGTAGGCGTCTGCTTGTTTGTGGCTAGCCAAGGAAGAAGGGTTCTGGCGAGCATCCTTCAAACTTCTGGCATCCCAAAGTGGAGCCCGTGAAGTCTTCTCGTTTGGTTTCTGGCTTGATTCTGAAATATTATGCACTTTAAAAAGCTTACAGATTCAACGAGCAATATTGTGAAGAATATGTCAAATTTATAAATAAATAATGTAAATAAAAATGTAGGCCTAATACAAATTGGCAGACATTTGCTGATTCTTTCTAAGTAATGATGCTAGTAGAATGTGAAAAATGTTCCTTATCTTCAAATTCATTAATACCATCCCCTTTTGAATTGGTAATTTGATAGTATTTGTCCAATTCCTTTGTAAGTTGCAGAGGATTACGCTCTTGTACATACACATTTAGTATCACTGTTATATCAACCTTATATTTTTCACTGACCAGCTCTGCTGAAATTGCTTGTTTTTGGTCAACTAACCTTCTGCACACACTACTCACTGTTCCATCAAGTTTCACAATCCTGGATTAGTTCTAGTGGCTTCTTTCCAAAACTTTCCTGAATGGTGTGTATCTATGTTGAGCTAATGTACAATGTCCAAGCTTTGAACATCATTTGTAACATTCCAGGAAGTTCTTTTTTAACATCCTTCACCACCAATTGAGAATGTTGGCCAAACATATCTAATGCATGAAATTAACATTCTTTAGAAAATTTATTCCACATTAAAAATATTTTTTACATGGTCTTCAACAACAGAGTGGACATGTGGGCATTTTCCTTATTTTCCCTTTTGAAAGCATACAGACAATTTTTTCTTGGTTCATGGTTTCAGTTAGTGTAATCACATCCTAGTTCGTGAACCACGGGCAACTGCTGAGTGGCCTAGCAAGTGGTTCTGGGAATCGGGATACCAGTTGCTAAGGAATTCAAGTGCGCATCTCGGACATATTCTGAGTCATGGCCCTCCTTGTGCTCAAGCGGCTAGGACTACACAATCCAGCTTGTTCCCTAACCTGTTAGAGGAGAGATTCTCACTTGGACTATATGCAAGTAGGGTAGCATCCTGCTTCACAGAACTTACCGAGCTCAGAACATTTCAAGCATGTCTCGGACCTATGGGAGTAACGGAATCCCACTCCCATTTGACAAGCGAGGGACACCTTGGAAACAACTTGGTGAACGAAATGGAATTTGATGGGGGAGCTATCAATATTAATGGAGCTTATGGAAGAAAGAAAGTAGAACTAGCAGAATCAGTAAAGTGGATGCATCTGGATGTGCTAGGAGTAAATGATATATGGGTATGGGAGATAAAGAGTAAGAGATAGGAGACTAAAAAGTCTACTTGACAGGTGTTGAAAAGGGAAGGGCGGAGTGTTGGGTAGGGTTGTTCATTAGGAATGCTATTGCACGTAACATAGTTTCTGTTAGGCACGTAGATGAGCGAATGATGTGAGTAGATTTGTCAGTTGGAGGAATTAGGACTAGAATTGTCTCAGTGTATTCAATGTGTGTGTGTGTGTGTGTGTGTGTGTGTGTGTGTGTGTGTGTGTGTGTGTGTGTGTGTGTGTGTGTGTGTGTGTGTGTGTGTGTGTGTGTGTGTGTGTGTGTGTGTGTGTGTGTGTGTGTGTGTGTGTGTGTGTGTGTGTGTGTGTGTGTGTGTGTGTGTGTGTGTGTGTGTGTGTGTGTGTGTGTGTGTGTGTGTGTGTGTGTGTGTGTGTGTGTGTGTGTGTGTGTGTGTGTGTGTGTAGATGAGGATAAAGTTGACAAGTTTTGTGAAGCATTGAATGACATCATAGTCCGGGTCAACAGCAAGGAGAGGATAATGCTAATGGGCGATTTCAATGTGAGAGTTGGAAACAGAACTGAAGGATACGAAAGGGTGATTGGTAATTGTGGGGAAGATATGGAAGCTAATAGGAATTTGGGAAAGATATGGAAGTTAATAGGAATGGGAAGTGTTTGCTGGACTTCTGTGCTAGTACGGGTCTAGCAGTTATGAATACATTTTTCTAGCATGAGACTATTCAGTGCTATACATGCGTACGTGATAAATAATAGACTATATCTTAACCGTTTTTGTTTTCAGGAAATCTGTTGGAAATGCACGGGCTTTCCTGGGATGTTTCGATGATAAAGACCATTAACCGATCTGTAGTGGACTAAGTATCTCTAGGCCTAGGATAGAAAAAGTGAAATCTGTCTGCAAACAAAATATGGGTAGATCTCGAGGACGAGGAACTTCAAAGTACATGGATATGATTTAGGAAGAATTTCCAAACAGTGGACAGTAAGCAGGTTCAGGATATAGAAAGAGAATGGGCAGCATAAGAAATGCAGTAGTAGAAACAGCAAGTGAATGCCTAGGAACAACTGTGTGTAAAGATGGGGAAAAAGCAAACATCATGGTGGAATGATTAAGTGAGAGCAGCTTGTTAACGTAAAAAGAAGGCATATCAGAAATGGCTCCAAACAAGGGCTGATGCAGACAGGGAATTATACATAGATGAAAGAAATAGAGCAAAACAAATAGTTGTTAAATCCAAATAGAAGTCTTCGGATGATTTTGGTAATAACCTGGAAAGGCTAGGTCAAGCAGCAGGGGAAACCTTTCCGGACAATAATAAAGGATCGTAGGAAGGGAGGGGGAAAAGGAAATTAATAGTGTTTTGGGTAATTCAGTTTAACCTATAGATCCCAGGGAATCACTGGACAGATGGAAAGAATATTTTGAAAATCTTCTCAATGTAAAAGGAAATCTTCCTGGTGATGCTGTAAACAACCGAGCTCATGGGAAGGAGGAAAATGATGTTGGTGGTATTACCTTTGAGGAAGTGGAAAGGATGGTAAATAAACTTCATTGTCATAAAGCAGCAGGAATAGATGAAATTAGACCTGAAATGTTAAAATATAGTGGGAAGGCAGGGATGAAATTGTTTCATAGAGTACTAAGATTAACATGGAGTGCTTGTAAGGGACCTTGAGATTGGACAAAGGCAGTAATTGCACCTACCTATCACCAAGGGAACAGGAAGGATAACAAATATCGAGGTATCTCATTGATTAGTATACCAGGCAAAGTATTCACTGGCATCTTGGAAGGGAGGGTGCAATCAGTGGTTGAGAAGAAGTTGAATGAAAACCAGTGTGGTTTCAAACCACAGAGGGTCTGTTGGGACGAGATTTTCAGTATGCACCAGGTGATTGAAAAATGCATGAGAGGAATAGACAGTTACATTCGTTTCATAGATCTAGCGAAAGCATATGGCAGGGTACCGAGGGAAAAGATGTTCGCCATACTGGGGGACTATGGGATTAAGGGTAGATTATTAAAATCAATCAAAGGCATTTATGTTGAAAATTCGGCTGCAGTGAGAATTGATGGTAGAATGAGTTCTTGGTTCAGGGTACAAGGCTGTAATTGTTTTTACCTTTGTTGTTCGTAGTTTACATGGATAATGTGCTGAAAGGTTTAAAGTGTCAGCGAGGGATTCAGTTTAGTGGAAATGTAGTAAGCAGTCTGGGCTATGCTGACGACTTGGTCTTAATGACGGATTTTGCCGAAAGCTTGCAGTCTGATATCTTGAAACTTGAAAATAGGTGCAATGAGTATGGTATGAATATTAGCATTTCCTAGACTAAGTTGATGTCAATAGGTAAGAAATCCAAGATAATTGAATGTTAGATTGGTGATACAAAGCTGGAACAGGTAGATAATTTCAAGTATTTAGGATGCGTGTTCTCTCAGGATTGTAGTATAGTGAGATTGATTCAAGGTGCAGTAAAGCTAATGCAGTGAGCTCACAATTACGATCAACAATATTCTGCAAGGAGGAGGTCAGCTCCCAGACGAAACTATCTTTACATCGGTCTGTTTTCAGACGAACTTTGCTTAAGGGGAGTGAAAGCTGGGAGGACTCAGGGTATCTTATTCATAAGCTAGAAGTAACTGGCATGAATGTACCATAGCAAGAATGATTGCTGGTACAAACAGGTGGGAATAATTGCAGGAGGGAACTCGGAATGAGGGGATGAAGGTTAAGTTAGGAATGAACTTGATGGATGAAGTTTGTTACAAGATATTAAAATCATTCCGTATCGACGGTTTTCACTTTATAAAGGAAAGGATTTATTGATTCGCCCTATTCATTACTTATACCCGGTGTTTCTATATTCCCATTACAGACTTCGAGGGCTTGCAGTGGGGACCAAGACGGTTATGTTAACATAGGAACTTGTGTCCAGAAAATTTACCGTCTTCCTGCTACCCGTAAAAATCTCGCCATAGCACATGTTCAAATCTCCTGCATTGTTCACGTCACTGACTAGAGTACGTACGTCATTGAACGATCACGTGATGTCTCATTCCCCTACAGGTTTGTTGACATTCCATGCCATTCAGTTGAGTGTGATCCACACGGAGACGCATTGTACCTGCTGTCGAGGTTGTGATCTTCATTCATACTACAGTACAGCAGTAATAATTTACTATGTACGCAGCAGTAAGCTGTATGTACTGTACTTACAGTACTGCACCGAAGATTTGTGCAATAGTTGATAGGTTGTAGTGGCCCGATTGCTTGGCCCGCACATTCACCTGATTTGACACCGCTGGACTACTGACTGTCAGTTCACATGGAAACTTTATTTATGAGACCCCTGTGGAATCCGCAGAAGACCTACTGGCATGGGTGATGGCTGCTGCGGATGTTGGAGGACCAGGGATTGGTGACCGTGTGTACGAGAACATGATACGTAGGTACCGTGTCTGTGTTGACGTCGGTGGTCGTCACCTCAAGCCCCACCTGTAATTGGACCCAGACAACAAGCAGTAAGACTCGATCAGAGCGCCGGAAATGTGAGAGCTGTAAACTTGTGTTGTTGTGGTTTTTTGCGGATAGCGGGAAGACGGTACGTTTCCGGACACAAGTTCCTATGATAAACTTAACCATCTTGGTCCCCACTGCAAGCCCTCTAATTCTGTATTGGGAATTTAGAAACACCCTGTAAAACCATCTTTAGATGGAGTAATTCTAATCTGTTAATCTGTTTTTATACATTCTTTCTTGTTGTGTTTTTTTTTTTTTTTTGCTAGCGTCTTTACGTCGCACCGACACAGATAGGTCTTATGGCGACGATGGGATAGGAAAGGCCTAAGAGTTGGAAGGAAGCGGCCGTGGCCTTAATTAAGGTACAGCCCCAGCATTTGCCTGGTGTGAAAATGGGAAACCACAGAAAACCATTTTCAGGGCTGCCGATAGTGGGATTCGAACCTACTATCTCCCGGATGCAAGCTCACAGACGCGCGCCTCTACAAGCACGGCCAACTCGCCCGGTGTTGTGTGTTTTAATAACATTGTTTAGAATTGAAAATGAAAATCCTCAACCTGCTTCCAGTCATTCGACTTGAGTCAGGAATGGAATGAATGAAGCCCCCATCTAGCGGCGAGGATAGGAATTGTCCTGGCTGCCGAAGCCTGTCGCACTCCTCTGGGGCAATGATTAATGAATGACAGATGAAATGAAATGATATTGGAGAGTGTTGCTGGAATGCATTATGATAGGGAAAACCGGAGTACCTGGAGGAAAGCCTCTCCCACCTCTGCTTTGTCGTGCAAATCTCATATGGAGTAACCGGTATTTGAACCAGTGAACCCAGCGGTGAGAGGCCGGCGCAGTGCCGCCTGAGCTACGGAGGCTCTTTTTGATTAGAATTACTCCATTTAAAGATGAATATATATATACATACATGTGTGTGTGTATTGAATAGGACGACTCAATAAATCCTTTCCTTTGTAAAGTAAAGGAAGAAGCTGTACACATAAACCGGCTTCAGTTGTGGGGTCATGTAAGGCAAATGTAGGAGAGTAGGTTACCTAGGAAAATAATGGACTCCATTGTGAAGGCTAAGAGAAGAAGAGGGAGACCAAGACGACAATGGTTAGACTCGGTTTCTAACGATTTGAAGATAAGAGGTATAGAACTGAATGAGGCCACAGAACTAGTTATAGACAGAGGATTGTGGGGGCATTTTGTAAATTCACAGAGGTTTGTAGACTGAACGTTGAAAGGCATAACGGTCTATAGTGATGATGTATGTATGTTCTCTTGCAGTATTCCATTGGACAGAGACTACTTCCTAAGCAAAGATGTTTAATTTCAAAGTCATTATCTATGCAATGCACTGTTAAAGCAATAAATGGATCTGTATTAATGAAGTTTCCACTTATTACAAAAGCCTTTGTGAATTGTAAACTTGTTTTGGGAATGACATTATAATTGATTCCGTATTGACTGGGATTAATAAAATTATTTGTTTAAATTTAATGGTATATATTTTCCCCCTTTCAATAGTACGTTTTGTTCTATTTGACCTTCTTCGGCTACGAATGTCATCATCATCTTCATCATCTTAATTTCCCGTTTCCAGCTTCCTGGGTCGGGTTGTGAGTCAAGGACCTCCATCGCTGCCTGTTTCTCCACCACTCTTCTCCTTTTTTAAGTACATCTTCTGGTTTTCCTCCCCTTTTCTCTATGCACTCCCACACTGAATCTGTCCTCCTCTTTCGGGGTCATTCTCATAGTCTTTTTTTTTTTCTATTAACTTCTCTGAAAAAGCCTTTTTTTGGCACACACTCTTCTCCCATTCTCATCACATGCCCATACCACTTTGGCTTTGTTGTTTCTATCCTGTCTTGAAGTTTCAAGATTCCTGTCCTTTTCCTTATCTCTTCATTTCTAATTCTATCCTTTCTGGTCTTGCCCTCGATACCTCTTAGGAATTTCATCTCCGCTGCCTGTATTCTACTCTCCTCCCGTTTTGTTGTAGTCCACAATCCAGCTGCATAGGTTAGAATGGGTTCATAATAGGTTGAATATAATACTTTCTTACATTTCTTCAGGACATCTTGGTTCCACAAAATACCCCTTACACTCTAGTAGACCGGGCGAGTTGGCCGTGCGCGTAGAGGCGCGCGGCTGTGAGCTTGCATCCGGGAGATAGTAGGTTCGAATCCCACTATCGGCAGCCCTGAAGATGGTTTTCCGTGGTTTCCCATTTTCACACCAGGCAAATGCTGGGGCTGTACCTTAATTAAGGCCACGGCCGCTTCCTTCCAACTCCTAGGCCTTTCCCATCCCATCGTCGCCATAAGACCTATCTGTGTCGGTGCGACGTAAAGCCACTAGCAAAAAAAAAAAAAACACTCTGGTAGAAGCTGTTTGCTGTTATGTAAGTTTCCCAATTTCCTAGGTTATCTTTCCATCTTCTGTGATCACACTTCCCAAGTACTTGAAACTTTTAACCACTTCCAGAATTTTTCCATTCAGTTTTATTTTTCCTCTTCCTTCCTTCCTTCCCTTCCTTCCTACCCCTTGCCATCAGTATTGTTTTACTTTTCTCTGTGCTTACGCACGAATGTATGTTTATTTAATGAATTATTGTGCTCTTGTTATGGAAACATACCTACATAAAGATTCTGGGAAAACTGTTTTTGTTTTTATCATTAATGAAGAAAAGAATTACCGGTATATAATAAAATTGATGTTTTCCAAGCAATGTTCATTAGATATTCTTTAGAAAGGGAACATGCCTCTTATGTGGCCTTGTTGAAGGTTAACAGAAACTCCAGGACTGCTAAGCAAGTGTGTTGTTGGATTAAAGCGATTAATTAGTGAGGGGGAGAGGAAGGAGTGAAGTAGGAGGGATCATGTTCTATTAAGTAATATGATGACTGGTAATTATGTTTTGTGTTTTAAATATGTTAAATAGCTCTTCTAAGAGGATATTGGCATGTTCAGGAACTGCATTTAAATTACTGCAAGGGTTATTTCCTTGATCTAATGGAATGTGGATGTTTTTGTAAATGTTAATTAAAGTACCTTTTTGTATTTGATGGACGATCGTTAAATCTTGATTCATGAGAGTAAAACTGTTAGTAAAACTTGTCATGTGTGTGACAAAATTTGTATTGTAGCATTAAGCGTGATATTGTAAATGTTATTGATTTCTTTTTAAATTTTTAGTTGTAAAAGGTATATTTAAAGCTCTACGAATCAGACTATAAAAAACAGCTTTTTCATGGTTATCTGTTTGTTGCGAGTCCTGACTTATTACAATTGAAGTTGGTTTTCTGAAGATATCGTAAATGAAATTGTTATTGTTCCAAGTAATCATGAGATGGAGATGACACTACGTAACAAAATTTTACGAAGTTTTTGTTTCTCTTATTTTTTGTGCCTTTATTGCTTAAATTCTTGATGCTGATCATGAATATATAAGTAGTTTTTCTTAAGTTTCAATATTTTGGATGTGATCACAAATTTTTCAATTTTCTGAAAAGCTAGTAATATTGGATGCTTATTCAATACAACTAGAGGCCTATAGAAGAAATTTAACATACAGTACTTCAAGAATTGGTGAGAATAAGTGGAAAAATATTGACACTGAATCTTCATACAATAATTGTGACATTCAAAAATGTACATTAGAACAGCTTTTCCTCTCACGTTCTTCTGAGGTACTATACCCCATACAGTCTTCCATCATAGCACAGTCCCAACGTCCCTGATACCTTCTTTCCATGCAGTGAATGTCCTGGTGAAAGCGTTCAGTGTTCTTCACTTACCACCTCCTAAATTTGGCGTAAAAGAATCAATATGAGGAAGCAAATAGTGCATTTTCACCAACATTCCACATCCAAATATGTGATAACTCTGTATCAAATTTTCTATCAGTTTCATGTAATTCTCACTTCTATTGTTGCCAAAAAACTGTTGCACTACCATTCTAAAAGCATCCCAAGCATTTCGTTCATCAAAAGTCATTGCATCTACAAGTTCATTTGATTTTAACATCACACGAATCTGAGGTCCGGTGAAAATTCCACCTGTTATTTTTGCTTGAGATAACTTGGGGAACATTTGTCTGATGAGGCTCAAAGCCTCACTCTTGCTATCTAATCCTTTGATGAATTGTTTAACAAGTCCAAGATGATACGGGGTGGTGGTAACAGAATCTTCTCCCTGGACACAAGGGGCTCATTTCTGACATTGTGTGCATCTGGAATAAGTTTTTTTTCTTGTTGGCCATTCTTTCCTGGTTTAATGCTGATCATGTGCTCTGCTATCCCACAGGCAGAGGGAGCAAGAATATTTAGTGTAGCCACCATGAAGCCCCAGAAGAAATCCCAAAATATTAAAATCACCACAGCATCCCATTTGCAACACCATATTTTAGTTTTTCCAACAGCAGCTTCATACTTTCATAAGTCTCTTTAAGTTGTGCAGAATGAGCTACTCGTATGGAAGGAAACTTGTTCTTGTTGTGTGGTAGGACCGCTTTGAGACTTCTACTTGAACTATCTATAAATAGACGCCATTGATCTGGTTCATGAGGAATCTTGATGTGTTCCAAGAGACCATTAACATCGCAACAAAAACAAAGATTTCCGAACATTTATTAGAAGCACGCCAAATCCTCCTGCCTTACCCTGTATTTTGTTATTTTACAGGATTTATCGAGCAAGTTATATTGCTTCAGACAGGATCCAAGAAGTTCAGCCTTTGATTTGGTTAGTTGCAACTCCATAACAAGGTCATCCAAGAGCTGTGATTCCAAATTGCTTTCATCACTGAAACTGAAATCAGTCATAAATTGAATTAGTTTCTATGTCCTTTCCGCTAGTAGGGGAAGGAGGGGAGAGTTGAGACGGAGGGAGGCTTGAGACACCAGTGATATCTCCTCGACATGTTATATGTTGGCAACACTTCTGCATGACAGTTGTAGCAATGTGCCACCAGAGTGAGCTGACGGAGTTTCATGGTGATTTCTGTTGAAGAGTGGAAGTTAGAGTGATAAATGTATTTTGAGATACGAGAAGTATTTTTTTGTGACGTGATATATTTTGAGTTTTTGTTTAAGTGAACACATTCGTAACAGCTGTTATAATTTCATCAGTGAACTTAAGAGGTAAGCTATAATTAAACAAACAATGAACTCTTTAGCTTTTGAGGTTATGTTTATTCGCGCAAATTTACATATACATGAGGTGCTGGGAGCCTTGAGACAGAATGTCTAAGGGTGCCTTGAGACACGCAGACATGCAGTCAGAACTGAATATATAGTTTAGCACTGTAAATGGTACTTTGATAGTTTGCAAGTTTATCTATTCAGTTACCTATTATCCTTGGTTTACACTTGCTGTACTTCTTTACAGTATGCCATTCTTTTGGAAAAGTAAGTCTGGGAAGACGAGGACCAGTATTTCACCTGATAGACTTCAAAGTGCAGTTAGAGCAGTAATAGAAGGTGGAGCCTTACGCGAATCAGCAAGACGTTTCTCCATAGATAAACAGACTTTGAGCCGTTATGTTAAGAAATACAAAGCAACAGATGATAACAGCAAACAAAATCTAACATACAAACCAAACTATGTCACTACCAAATGTTTTCGGATGAAGAAAAGTTGTTAGAGGTTTATTTAAAAACAGCTTCCAAACTGCATTATGGATTGACATCAAAACAAGCTCGTCAGTTGGTTTATCAATTTGCAAAAGAAAATAATAAAGTAATTCCTGATGGTTGGCAGGAGGTAAAAATTGCTAGTTACGATTGGTTGCGGGGTTTCCTGAACAGACATAAATCTCTTTCTCTTCGTACACCAGAGAGCACAAGCTTGGGACGGGCTACAGGTTTCAACCGTGCCAATGTTGATTCATTTTTCAATAATCTATACATTGTAATGGATAGGGAAAATTTTGGACCTGAACGTACGTTTAATGTAGATGAGACTGCCCTTACAACGGTGCATAAACGTGGGAAAATCATTGCATGTAAAGGGGAGAAACAAGTTGGTAAGGTTACGT
Organism: Anabrus simplex; assembly: GCF_040414725.1. NCBI lineage: Eukaryota > Metazoa > Arthropoda > Insecta > Orthoptera > Tettigoniidae > Anabrus > Anabrus simplex. The sequence goes on from NC_090266.1 coordinate 979,911,975, forward strand.
CTGCCAAAAGAGGAACACTTGTCACATTGTGTGCTGCAGTAAATGCACTAGGGAATAGTGTTCCCCCATTTCTAGTTTTCCCTAGGGTGCATGTAAAAGATCGCATGGCTAAAGGATCACCTCCTGGTACTAAAGTTGTTTGTCATCCTAGTGGCTGGATGACAGGGGAAAATTTTGAGCAGTTTCTAATTCATTTTAAGAAATATGTTTCATGTTCTAAAGAGAGAAAAGTGTTGCTTATTGTGGACAATCACGAAAGTCATGTGACACCAAAGGGTCTAGATTATTGTAAGGATAATGGAATTGTCCTCCTTACATTACCACCGCACACAAGTCACAAACTACAGCCACTCGACAGGACAGTGTTTGGGCCGCTGAAGACTTATTATAACACAGCAGCAGACGAATGGATGATAAATCATCCAGGACGCCCAATTTCCATATACGAAATGGGGGAATTACTTGGGAAGGCATATCCCTTGGCATTTACTCCACAAAATGTAGTGAGCGGGTTCCAAAATACTGGAATTTATCCATTAAATAGGAACATATTTCGTGACGATGAGTTTCT